>NW_009601957.1:4511-60999 GCF_000690535.1 Cariama cristata | reverse complement strand
CCTTCCCCGGTACTGAGATCAGGCTGACATCACTGTTACACAAAACCACTATCCTTCCTGTCACTAAGGTATTAGCCATTTCTGCTCCCTGTGCCTTATCCTGTAGGCAATATCCGAATACTGCTGCATTTTCTTTAACATTTTTGGAAGCTTCTTTTCCTTTCCACATAGCTATGTCTTTGCTCTCATCCTCTATTGAAGGCTGCTTTTCTTTTATGCCTCTGACACTCACATCAGCTTTTCTCCACCTCACTATTATCACAGCTGCTGCAAAGATCAAATTAATTAATCTTCCTTCTCCCTGTCGTTTTCCACTCTAAATCTTTCCATTGCAGCCATTTCAAGTTGTTCCTCTTTATCTAAAAGGCCTCTCACAGGTCTCTTGCTCTTTTTTGTACCTGTTTATGTTTCATCCCCCACTGTGCCTTCCAGTATTCTGCTCTACAAAAGTCTTTTGCCTTTGTCCATCTCTTCACTGTTCCTTAACTATGAGGCTCTGGTATTTTCTGGTTGGTCGTTTTTTTGGTTTTGTTTTTTTTTTTTTCCATGGCTCTCTTCTCTTTGTGATAGTTTCCAAAGAGCTGACTTTCCATTTGTATGCATAATGCTTTGAACTTTCAGTTTCAGTTATATGCTGCCCTTTTATCATTAGCCATATAATTAAAGACAGATAAAGGAACAGTCAGCACAGATGAAGGTGATGCATTTTATTAAAAATGCTCAATTTAAGGTAGTTAATATACATATTGTATATATTACACATCTATTTAAAGGACATAAATGAATAAATATAGTTATGATAGTCAAATAATGCATCCTGGTGTTGCCATCTAATTTGCATTTCATATGTTATTAATAATCTTTAATGGTAACTGTTCTGGGAAAGCAGTGCTAAGGGCTGCATATACTATATAGCTTGGGAACTCTCACTGTACATGTATAACTGTTACTATTGTTCTAAGTCAAGTTCCCTAGGCAGATTTTCTTCTGCTGCAAAGTTAACGTGAGAGGTTGATGTGCCCCAGTAAGTGTCTTGTAGCTAATAATTTGATCACACATTTTCTTCCTTCATAAATAAAAAAATCTTAAACTGTTAGCACAACACTTTTCAACTCAGTGAGGAAAAGGCCAGAATAACTTACCTGCCGATGAAATAAAATCTTGAAAAGACATTTTTATGAAAAGCATATTTCATTGTATGACTAATATAATGGTTATTCTCAATATAAGAAGACACATTAGGGAATACCTCATTGCAGTAGCATCAACGTTGCATGCTTTTTCTTGTAGAGAGTCATATCATGAAGCAGAAGTGGAGCTTTATTGCAAGCCACTCTTGGTGTAATTTTGTCTTGTATTAGGCATTTATCTCTGTGGTTTAATTAGAAAACCTACATAAACTTTCTTGCACCCAATGAAAACTTCAGTTTTTGACACTTTCTTCTGTAGCTCTATGTAGTTTAACCTGTGTTTGTGAGAACATTATCTTTTTTATTGTAGGAGCATGGTTTTTAAAAAAATCAAAGATGCTACAGAACACAAAATGTTATGTGCTCAGCCAAACCAAAGGCTTTTAAAATCTCTTTAGATACATACTATATTAAATAGAAAAGCTGTTTCCTTTCTTCTTCTGTCTCATCCCTTCTGAAAGTCAGGCAGTCCACAGATCTAACTTGTGTACTCCTGAGTGAAATTTTAAATATCCATTTATTTTTGCTCCCAGCCTCAGTTTTTTCATGGAAATTGGCATGGCTTTAGCTTCATTCACCTAACCTCGCAAAGGAAAATATTTTATATCAAGGGTGGTATATCAGCTTGTATTTTTTTCAGCAAGTCTGACAGTGTAACGTCTGGTTTCCTTGGCGCATGCAGGAAAGTCATAACCGCAAAGGCCGTGTCCCCCGTGTCTTTTTGAGACAAACATGAGAAAAGATCTTGAAAGCATTTACTGTGTGAGTGAGGTTTGGGTTCTTCAAGAGAGCCTAAACTTTTGCTACAGAGAATTTGGAAATCCTGATCGATTCAGAAATCCTTTGGAAATCCTCTGGCACTGAAGCACCGAATGATAAATACTATGCGGACCCATAAAAGGAAGCACTTAAAAGAGTGAAAGCAGAAGAATGATCAGCAACAACTTTAGCTTTCAATGCATGTATTGCAAAAGTAAATTTTATTTTCTTGGTACGTTTTTTTCTACCAGATGTTTCCCTCCACTCTAATGTATACTCTCATTTCCACTTTCCAACAACAAAACAAAGCTAGTGCTTTTTCTTACAGTTTCAATCTGACCTTCACATGTGATTGAATGTACCATAGAATAGGTCACAGCAAGTGGTTTAGTTGTAATTCTTAAATAAATGTGCAGAGTAATAGTGGAACAAATTGGTAGTATTAGCTCTGTTCTTAAAATTGTGTACAAAATAACTAATCCTTCTCCCATCTCACAAAAACAAGACATTATAAATAAGTTCTTTATCATTTATTGAAAGCTGACAGCATACTTGCTGTTGTGTGAGCAAGACTTTTTGCTCATAATCTTTTGCCGAGGGCCGGTACTGACCTCACGAATATGCAGGGCTGTTTGCTCACTTCTTGACTGCAGGAGCTCTTTTTTCACTGGAAATGAACAATGGAGTTCAAATGTATGTAGTGGCAAAAGCAGGAAATCTTCGTGCCCCATAATAATGTAGGTGTGATGTATTTGCACAGATGTTCACAGCCAAAGCAAGTTTGTGGGTGCTTCCCAGCCCAATAGGACAGATTATTTGAAGGATTTCAGTAGCTACTTTCCAAATTGTAGAAAAGGTTTGAAACCTCAATTAAATTCGAGTGCTATTTATTCACAGATTATTTTTTTTGAAATCCTAGTCTGTAGTTAACAGTATTATTGTGAAGGTTGAAGGTTTTATGTTGCCTGTGAGAATGTTGTAAGTACTATCACATGGAATGCAGAATACCATGTTCTCAGGTTATGCACCGGCTTAGAGTATAGCAGATAAAATGCTATACCCATTGTCTGTGACATATAAGAGAGGAACAAAATGAAAAGGGCGCTTAGCTGCACGGTAAAAGTCTTGGACATATGGGAAGAACTAAAGTCAGTGAAATAATGTGGGGTCCCACATGTTTGTAGGACTTCATGGATACCAGAGTTATAAAGTGCTGACATTTGTCTTAACATAAAAAAATGCTAACAATGATTTTTATTTTTATTTGAGTAAATATATTTTGTGTTATTAAAAAAATAGGGATTGACAGACAAAAGCACAGTGTGATAACTGTGAATTAAGTAAGTCAAAGGACCATATTGAGCATAGTATTAAAGTCAGTCATTCAGACCCCATCAGACCCTCTGTTTTACTAGCTGCTATTTATTTTCTTCATGTTATCTTATGTTTTGCAGCACTCCAGTTGCTACAAGTAAGAGTATCCTCAGAAGATATAAATATCTTCTTCTCATTTTTTAATCTTATGAAGTTAACAAAAGACTTTCTTACTTGTAAAAATGGTTTTCTTGCCAAACACAATTGGTTGCTAACATCTATGCAGAATATTACTCTGATTATTCACTCTGAAAGAAACTTGGATGGTGACTCCAAGCTTTACAGATCAGTGTAATCACCACATCTCAGATAGTTACAGGGGATGATTGCTAGAATAGTCACTTTTTTTTTTTTTTTTTAATTTGCTGGGGATTTATTCCTCCTTATTTTGAGGGGGATACAATTGTTTTAAAATTCATTGGTGCCTTAATCTTCAGCATCTTCACCATTGCAATATCTGTCTGGCGAAGTGAGAAAGACCTTAGACCTTGAGGAGTTTGGAAGAAAAAAATATGAAGAAGGTAAAAGTACCATGTTCATCCACTCTACTTTACTACTCTTTCTGCCAGTTTGAGAAAATTTGGGTGTTACTTTAAAGCCTGTGTTAGAAGAGGTGGCAAAAATAACCCTCTTTAATGTGTCATTTGTGTAATTAGATGGCTGATATTGCAGTAACTCTTGGTGATCCTATCCTATTCTGTTCGTGATTCACGTTTTGACTGTCGTAGTCTCCAGTAAACGTGCACAGAAGAAAATAGTTGTAATGAAAAGCTAACCATGGTTTTATTCTTTTTTTTAACTGCATCTGATTTAAGCTAGAGGAATGGGAGAGCCTGTTTTCTTCCACTTCACTCTTTCTTCTTTGGTTTATTATTTCTTTGAAGGGGTTACTATGACTGGCTTGTAAATAAGTGCTAATGACATTACTGTGGGCAGCACAAGAGAGACAGACTGACGTGGATTTCATATTTTTCCAGATGAGGATAGGCATTCATTCAGGATCAGTGCTGGCCGGCGTTGTTGGTGTAAGAATGCCACGTTATTGTCTCTTTGGGAACAATGTCACCCTTGCAAGCAAGTTCGAGTCAGGAAGTCACCCACGCCGCATCAATGTCAGTCCAACCACATACCAGTAAGTCCTCTTAGCCTTTTCATACCACTTTTATTTCAGCCTGTTTTGAGTTCGATCTTGTAACATACTCTATCCTCAATACACGAACTTCAGCAAAAAGTCAGCAGGGCACCAGGACAACTGGAAAGAGGTGTTGCATGGGGCTGTCAGTCTTTTGTTTGCAGGTTTGCATCAGAATGCACAAAGAAGTGAGGCAGTGGGGGCAAGGAATCACAACAGGTGGGACAACCATTCCTGCCTAAAATAACATGTAACAGAAGAGGTGGAAAGTGTCTCCCAAGGCATTGTAATTTTATGCACTATTACAGCTTTAGGCTAAGGATTTGAGTTCCATCCACTAGACACAGTTCATGGAGAGAAGCATATTCCCATTGGCTCGGAATAAAGTCTTTAATTTTGCCAATGAGGCCAAGCTTTCAAAGAGTTTTTATGATTTCTTGAAGACAAAATTTCTTATTTAGCACTGTAAAGAAACACTTGATAGAAGCTTTTTCTTAATGTAGGAGAAAAACCTGAAAACGGCAAAGCATTATCCCTAGCTCTTTGAAGAAATTATGCAAATAGAGAGAAGGCTTGATTAAATCTGGTTATGAGGTACAGCTCCTAAATAAAAAAGGTGTTCCTTATTGTTCAAATTTGACAGCTTGACTATTAGAATTTCTGCTGCTTGGATTACTACTGATATACTCACTTTTTGGGCAGGCAATCTCAATCTTACTATTTTTTCCAGTATTCTGTATCTGAAGTAATTTTCTGAAAGTGCAGTTTTGCTCAGGTTTTGAGACTGTTTCTCTGTGGTAAATCTATATGCAGTTGCTCAAACAATACTGCTTTTCTTTCTTTTTTTTTCTTATACAGAACTGTGAATCTCAGTATTTTTTTCCCCATACCTATCTATGTAAATTAAAGTTTTAAATGGAATTTCTTCATCCAAGAACTGAAGCGTTTGATATGCTAAACTATAAATCAGTCAGAAATTAAAATTAAAAGTAATTAAAACTAGTGAATAAAATTACATTCTTCTGAAGAGCCCATTCACTCGAGATCAGATTTACAGAATGGAGCAAGTGTAGCTAATTGAACAAGAGGCAGAAAAACTGTATAGGTTTTTGATCATAAAGTAGACAGAAGCAGATTCATACAGTTATCTGGTAACACACAACAGAAACACATACCCAACCTACTATTAGGTGTAGAAAATCTGTTCATTTAAATAAAAATAAATTCCATAAATATATAGGAAATTGCTGTTTGGAACTTGCTGTCACTTGAAAAGAAATTGTGTTTGGGACCTTCCAGGTGCAATGTTCTAGTGGCTTTTGCTCCTGGTGTTCCGCTCTGGGATAGGAGAAACACTGTAAGACATTGTCTGAAAAGTGAAGGCAAGATCGTCCATCAATTGTGTCCCAGTTTTGAAAACTTATGCAGTAGCAGGGCCTTTGGTGTTAATTTTATACAAAGGGAGGTAAGTGATTCTGGCAAAAAGCGACCAAGGCCCTATGACAGGGCCCTGAACTTTTCTTGTACAGGAACGTTTCTTATAAAGGGGTGTTCTCCAACCTGAGAAGGTCTTCAAGATATTCTGAAAGTGCAGTCCGTACTTTTTCAGAAGAGAGATCTTAGTGCTTCACAAAAGTGGTTCAGGGGTGTAATTCCACTCAGGCTATGGTGTTGCTCAAGTTTGTGTCCCTGAGGGCAGAAATTGGTGAGTTAGACAGTTTCATATTATTTTAAGAAAAATACAGTTGGAAATATAAGTAGGGACTATTTGTGAGGCCAGTGATGCACAAATCTCTTTTCTTGGCATGCTGAAGCCAGAGTCACTTTCAGTGTACCAGTGCCAGTTCTGTTGGCTTTGGTTATGAGAGTGATATGGCACATCTTCTGAGAGACAACAGATTTGTGGTCATTGTCAAGCAATCTGATTGAGTTGAAGATGTCCCTGCTTGTTGCAGGGGGGTTTGACTAGATGACCTTGAAAGGTCCCTTCCAATCCAAACCATTCTGTGATTCTATGATTCTATATTTTCTTTTCATCACATTGCTGGTAAAAAGTCTGTTCTGAAAGCCAGTTTGAGGGCTTGTATATGGAGTTTGTTAGAAATCCCTGCTTTTATGCTGCCCTTAGTCTGACTCCAAGTACACTGTAGCACAGAGAAGATGGCTTCTGTTTGTCTTTGTCTCACCTCTACCTGACTGCCACTGGTCGTACCATACCCTACTGTGTCAAGTGCAGGTAACCTGGGTTTGGAGAGCATTCTTGCTAAGATCTGGCTAGCATAATGTGAGTCAGATTTTTCTCACCTTGTATATCTTCCAGGTTGTATCAAAAAGGAGGCTACAATTTTTTTCACTTTCCTTTAATCCTAGAAATCCAGTAGGAATAGGACCATTTGTTTCAGGATAGCCAATCTTTCACCTTATATGATCACCTTATATGATCAGAAAATTACAAATTTAGACTGTTGCTTTCAAAAAGGGAAGGTAGTAGAAAAGTGACTGGTGGTGCAGTAATGCTATAACATAAAATTGCAGTTTCAAAAAGGGAAGGTAGTAGAAAAGTGATTGGCAGTGCAGTAATACTATAACATAAAATTGCAAAACAAAACACAACAAAATGCAGAATTATTGGTATTTGTTATCTACATTATTGTACTATGTAAAAAAATCTGTTATGTATTGGTATTTGTTATCTACATTATTGTACCATGTAAAAAAATCTGTTATGTGCTGAACAAATTCAGTGCTCGATTCGGAGAACTTTTAAGTGCAAGTAGCAGGCTAGACACATGGTTACAGATAAAGGAAGCAGAAATGGCAAGAAAATATATGTTTTAATGAGAGGCAGTTATCATTCAAGATGAATGGCTAAAACTAATGATGAAAAGGCTAGGAAAAAGTTTATTTTATGTACTTCAGAAATTATATGAGAAAATAAAACGAATGTGCATGGGGTGACTTAGAAAGCCTGTTTCAAACCATACCTTCTGGCATGCCTGAAAGTGTGAGAACAGACAGGGAAGAAGTCAAGAAGTGACACTGCTGACACAGTGGCCAGAAGAGACTGCAATTACAAAATACTCTATAGGGCAGAATTATTCAGGGCTTCTGAAGGTGATCTAGGAGGTTTGAACTTAATATACTGGTACTATCCAAATAAACAAGTAGTGATCTCATGCATCTGTATATAACTTCTCTTAAATGTAATTTGCACAAGTATATAATTTGCTGTATACAAATAAAGTGATTCATTGCAGACTGAAATGTCTTTATAGTTGACCTTATATTCCATCAAATGCTTCTATTTGAGCATTCTGTGCTGCTGTGTACTCAGTTAATATTTTTATTATCTAAGAAGCAATGTTTTCCAAAGTAGATAATTCTACAATCAGTATGAAAATAACAGAATTTTCAATTAATTAAAACTACTGGCATTTATCATTACATGTTTATGTCTACCATGCTCCCTGATGAAAATTCTGATACAAGTTTTGTGCTTACAAAGCATGCAGATATTGGAAACATGTCTAATACTTATCAGCTTTCATTTTACAGTACAGATTATGCATTATAAAGCATCATCAGCATTCAAATTATAATCACACTTCAGAATGCCTATTATTGGTTTCAGACACTTCCCTGAGAGCCCGTAATCTGACTGTGTAAGAATCAGAGTCTAAAATTATAACTATAAGCTGTGATGTTGCCTAGCAGCAGCAGTGAACCTGGGGCAGCCTTGCTCCCGTTACACCTGCCTGGGCAGAGCTCTGCGGTGTGAAACAGCACCTCTTAGAGAGCTGGCCTTTGAATCTGTTGGGGATAAGAGCTCACTTCTGTTTCAAATATCTTGTTCTCTTGACTCACACGGGTCTTTTGACTGAAGGATTACAGAGCCCCATTTGTTTGAATCCCTAAGCATTGTAAAATGAAAGCACTGGAACAGCACTGGTAAAACTTCCAGTGAAACATGTGGAAACTGGGGAGGAAGTAGAGGATCCCAGACTGTTCCCTGTTTAAACATGTGGTCAGGAAGGAATAGAAGAAGAATAACACATTCTCTGTTCCTTTAATAAACCGGGAAATCCACCTCAAGATTTATTTAATTCATCTACATTATCCTGAATTGAATAAAATTAGCCTATTTTCCATATTCAGGAAGGAAGCACAATGAGATTTATGAGACTCTTCTTCAGCACAGAAGAGAGATTAAATATTTTTTAATTCTTTGTTTCAGCCTTGAATAATGATGTTTATCAGATATTAATATAATATACCTACATTCACCCTGTTTCCCTAATAGTATTACAATGTAATGCCTTGGGATCTCTAAGCAGTTATCAAAAGCAGGTAAACATAATTGTTGCTATTTGTCAAGTAACTGTATTTAAAAAAGGATTCTCTTTTTTCTCGTCTTTCCACCTCTCATCTTTTCCAGCACGTATTTCCCTTGTGGAGAAGGTGCTTCTGGCATCAAGTGTTGGGTACAGATACTTTCCATTATCACATGCTGGGCAATACATCTGGGACCTGAGCTTAGGCAGAGATGAACAGCCTGTATCCCACATCCTTATCTGATTTAGGAGAGAGTGCAACCAAGCGTACCTCCTTATTGAGCTGGGTGAGGTCACTGCTGGTTCACCTGCCTAAACTGCTCTTCAGCCTTTAACATTGCTTAGAACCTGCAGAACTTGAATAGGTTTTTAACAGTTATCTCGCAGAATGTTGCGTGGAAGTTTTCCTTTTAGGTAATTGCGGAGGATGTATATACATCTCTATCAGGATTTTAAATTAAAACTATGCATTTCTATAAACTCCTTGTAGATTTTTATTTTAATCAAATTCTTTTTCCTACAGGTTATATCTATATGTTATTTTTCCTACTAGTTATATCTACATCTATATCTATATCTGCATCTGTCTTTTTTTCCCTCATAAGGACAAACAAATAGATTTGCTCTCCAAGAGCCTTCTCAGATTATTTTAAGTTTTATTTCTGAGCATAGTTTAAAAAACTGTTTCTTTTTACATTGGTCAATTCGCCATGTATGCTTTCATGAGACATATTGGTGGACAGGCAATTTAGTTATGGACAGAAAGGGAACATGGACACAAAAAATTATTGCTAATCTAATTAAATTATTAAAAGTCTAGTCAAAATGCACTGGTTTATTCTTGGGTTTCTGTTCCCAGTGTCATCTGCCTCCACAAGTCTGCACACCTGTAGTCACCGTGAGTTGTGATTACGGTCCTGGGCCCTCTGCTGTCTGCCCGTGCTTGTGCTTCGTGACACTGCGTTTTTATTCAAGGTTCATAAGTAGTTCACGCTACACAGAATAAATCTGTGTTAGATCACTGTTTGTTAGTTAACAGTAGATATTACAGCACAGTTCCACGCAGCTAAACTGAAGCTAAAACAAACCTAGGCAGTAGTCATCTGACTGCTAGGCAACTGCTAAAACTACGAAAAGCTCAAGCCTAGGCAAATCCAGACAAGTCCTGAGGATCCTGTTAGATCAATGCGAAGTCTGAGGCCTTTTACCAGTGATGGCACAATCCTGTTCTCTGAGCCTAATTCTCTAACGTCCCAAACAGAGAGCAGAGACCCAATATTCCTTCTGCTTAGGTGGGTGAGAAATAAAAGTGTTAAAGGTCAGTGGTTGGCACCATGCTGAACTGCATGTGACATACAATATATTGCATTAAAAAATCATGGTTAGTCCTTTCATGATCTTATGACAGTTGATCTGTATGAAGGAAAAACACTAATACATGAACTTCCATAGTTTAAAAAATAATAAAGTACAATCTGAAATTAATTAAATCCAGACATAGTCAGGTTTTTTAAGTCTTCTGGTCTTTCTGGCATGTATAGAAACTGAGGGAGAAGTTCAAGGCCACTAAAATTTAAAAACAAGTGCACTGTTTTTTGGCATTACAATAGCAAATTCATATCTTTATACAGTATATTTTATGAGCAGCCTACCAATATTTCTAATGAGTGCCATAATAATTTCTCACCTGAATTCATATGGAAACCAATGGGCTGGCGTATATTATCAAACCAGATGCCCAGCTGGTGAAGTGACCAACCCTTGTTGCCACAGAGGAATGGCTCAGCAATCCAGCAGGAGACAGTCCTCTGATAACCCATATTCTCCTGTATTGTAATGCATTGTATTTCTTTTACAAATATTGTGCAAATTTTGGTCTATACAAAACATTTTTCCTAAAAGAAGTTTACATTGAAGTTCAGTTCTGAGTGGGTGCTTTTTTAACTCTGATTCGGCAAATTGCCAAACCCTATCATAACATGACTTTTATTTAGGGTATGTGGAAATTCCTTTACAGAGGTTAAAATATATATATATATATGCAAAACGAAAGCTGAATAAATATTTGATTGTTGTTAACACCTTACTTGAATATTATGTTCCTGTTACATAGTTTATCGAAGCAGCAAATACTATAATTAGTATTTATAATTAGTAATTACTATCTGTTGACTCCAGAAGGACTTGGCCTGACTGCATGGCTTGAAGGTGGCTTTTAAGACAAGTCTGGTATAAAGGGTGAGAGAAGAGACAGGCCCCTGAGCACTACAAACTATGCCGTGTGCCAAGCTCCTGCAGCTGAACAAACCTGCTGGCATTTGCTGAGATTTGCAAAGTTTGCTGGGATGTGGCAACCTGTGCTAGCCATGTCCAGCAAACACTAGTCACAGCAGTGGAGAGGAGGTTTCAAAGGTTTCCAGACACCATACGTGCAATGTGTCCTCTGAAGCCCTCATGGTAGAACTCAAAGTATTAGAGCATACGGAAGCTAGGCAAGTGCCTCCTCAGCATTGAGGTTTCTCAAAACAGCTAGAGTTGAGTTAGCACATGTCATTTATTCCTTTAGCTGTGGAAATGCAGTTCTCAAAGAAGATCATCTTTTGTGTTTTCGAAGGAGTTGCTCTTTCATATTTCCAAAGAAGTTGCTACTCCAGGCTGTTAAGTGGCTGTTCTTCTCACCATCTTCTTCCTCCCTTTGGACAGATCCTTGAGTTTGTGACTGTATCTTGTTTGGGAAGGAATGGAGCAAGTTAGCCCACTTTTCACAAAAAAAATCATACAATATTTGTACCCATCCTTCTTGCTGAGCCTGAGGGCAAGCAGACGTACTTTTTTTGTATGAGTATTAATTGATTTTCACAGCATCCAATGATAAGTACAAAGGTCTGACATCTCTGAGAGATGGAGAGGTAAAGAGGTGATATTGCTTTGCAATGGGCATGGAGAGAGTAAGAATCACTGTGGAAAGCGTGCACTCAGCATAGAGGGCCTTGCAACAAATAATGCTGTAGTAACAAGTCTTTGTTACTTCATTTGCTGAATATAAGGATTCACTGAGGAAGATGTGACTGTTTCTTGCCAAAATAGTTTGAAATATAATTACTCTATCATTTCATCTATGCAAAAAAGGAGCTACAGCTTTTAAAAGCTTCTTCAAGGTTCCTACCAAGTATGATCCCAATGTTCATTCACACACAGACCTCCTGACCTTGAAATGTTTCTTGTTTCCACTAGAAAGTAGCCACATTTTCTGTTTTCATACTGACACTTTTCTTGGTTTTTTAAATGAAAGAACTGAAAGTTAAAATTAAATGGGATAATTCTCAGGTACCATCTCTTTTTGTCTGAAAGCAACAGCATTTCCACCAGGGAAGGGACAGAACAAAAATTTAAACAGTTCTGAAAGACTTCAGGTTAGGAGGGGAAGCTGTCAAAGTTAATCAACTACAAATCAATGTTTAAGAAATTCTTCCTCCCCTGAAATGTCAACAGAGAAGACAAGCTGAGGGCAGACCTATTTCCAGGCAATTTATAGGAATGCTTGAGTAGCCTGACCCTCACAATTTAAGCACTGAATTGTAAATTATGTATCCAGCCACTTGAATGGAACACAGAGTTTTGAACCTGTGAATAACCTACTATAAAAATATCCCTTGCAATAGTTCTCTTAAGGGAAATACGCAGAAATGATGCAGGAAATACAACTGAGATAAATGCTTTGGAATATTTTCAGACTAGTTGTTATATGCATATTCCTGGACTGTGGAGGCTGTGTAACTTCAACTGAAGCTGCATGACTATGGGACAATCTGGGGATATTGTATGTAGAGTTTAAGCTGCCATATAATTTCCTGAAGGTGAAGGATAGATTGTGCTCTCAGACTTTCACGACAGGCAATCTGACTTGGTCACAACAAAATGCTCTGAGAGTGGTCCGTAAGGTAAGACAAACAACCAGAACTGGGTGCCACCACCCAAGAAAGCTTTCAGACCAGAAGCTTTTATACTGCCTCTTCCCCTGAGCCAGAGGGGAAATGCAGAAACTGAGTGTGTGGCTCGGCCTTGCCCTGGCTGAGGACCTGCACTGTTCATTCAGCTGCTTGGCAGAAGTATCTTTTGGCGTTCTCTGTATCCATGAAAAGGAAGACAAGACATCTAGAAAGGGCTGTAGAGCTGGGTGGGTCATGGCCATCAACTGCTACCGTTTTCTTTTTAACATCATGAATGGTCTAAATATAGGAGGGGAGATTCCTGCAGAAAATATCCTCAATGCTAAACACAGAGGATTAGCAGATAACTTACTTCTTTAGTGTATATATGAAGCTATAAGAAATCAGAGGCAATTTCTGAACCATGATGTCATTCTCAGCCTGAGAAACCAAGTGTCAGGACCAATATATTTGAGAAACTTGATGAGTCTATTCTTGAGGAGAGTGCTAACAAGAGGCCATTTTTGTCCTCATTAAAGTCTTTCTAATAGTATTATTACAGGGGGCAGCAAATTTATTTTTTTTTCTTAAAAGTGTAAACTAAAGTAAGTAGGTTAGAATATGATCATAAGTAGCTTCCATTAGCATTTGGTAAAGGTTCCCTGCCATGCTTGCTTGAGAGCTGAAATGTTATCCCAGTAAAGGTCAGCTAGGCAATTTCTGAGGATGAGAGGCTGATTCAAACAGTGCACCTAGTAGAAGGATGTGGAATCTATCACAAGCCACAGTAGCGGAGGAATTTCCAAAGGACTAATTGGTTAGTCGCCCATCACTCCTGGAGCATTTCATTGCAACCAAGTTACAATTCACAAGACAAATGAAAATAAGGCCTTTAATTAATATCTTACACTTTTGTTCTGTGAGGAAAATAATGTGAAATATCAACTAATCTAGTTCCAGTCCTGAATTGAATAAAAGAATATATATATATATTTTACAGTTTCAGACTTGTTTAACTGTCATTACAATTAGATAATATTGGGCTCTGAGAAGGAAACCATTGATTTTTAGCAAGGCCAGATGCTCTACAGTGACTAGTCAGTTTGGGGAACAATGACTGCAGCGAAAGTTCTAAGAGTTCCACTGTTCCTTGCAGAAATCTAGTTTGGGAAGCAGCGAAGAATTATTTCAGTGTATTAAGCTTGTAGTTTTAAAATGCAAAATATTTACTGCAAGCATTGCAGAGATGGAAAGAAGCTTGTCTGTAGAGGCCTCTGCAAACGGTCATGCAATTTAGAAAATATTAAAGTATTTTGATCATAAAATTGACAGTCTGGAAAATAGATTATGACATTCAAACTGCATGCTAAACAAAGACCACCACAGAAGTTCAAAGGCAGTTATTTAAAAGCTGGGAAGAAAATGCCTTTATATTTCAATGAGCTTGCACAGATTGTCTCAGCCAAAAGCCACGAAAAATACTTGGTAAAGGAAGTGCCATTACGTGTGTTGAGAATCCTGGAAAATTCTCCTGGCAATAGGATTCATTCATTCATTTACTTCCCAGAAATTAGCTTTAGAGACATTAAATAAACAACCTATTAGCAAATCCACTGAAGCTAATAAAGTTCTTCCCACTGTTGTTTTTGAGCTTCAAAATGATTGAGAGAAAGAATAAATATCTTGGGAGGGGAAAAGATGAAGAATGCGTTTGTATATCCAACTGTGCTCAGAATTTATCATTATCTCAAAACTACTCTTTTCAACACTGCAAGGGACTGAATAGCGCTATCTTAATTTACTGGAAACAAAAAGAAAATGTATAGTAGTTTTCTTTATTTTACAAGTCCAACTAGTTTCAGGGAAGATACTTGATAAAGAGGCCCTAAACTTTCAGATCTAGCCAGACAGAGATTTCTCCACTATGGAGGAAGACGACACATGGGAAAAGGCAGTATAGTCAGGTCTGTGATGTTGTACCACTTACTTGTGTGGGCATGCCTGGAGGATGGCTGCATGGCTCCCGTGAGCCTGTATCCCTTTTTGAACCCAACCAGGTGGCCCACACTAAACCCATGGGTGCTTTTGATGAATAGTGTCAGATTTGATTCTGGTTTTTGCTGAAGCTGGATTTGCTGTACTTGAACTTAATTTATGAAATACAATACTACTGTGTACTAGAAGGGCACACACTGACCACCCTGCTTCTACCCATGAGAGCTCTCAAGCATTGTCACCTTCATACCTACTTTCTGGCAGGAGACCTGGTGGTAGTTGTCACTCTGAAATGTTCATTTCTGCCCAACTGACCAGACTGGAGTGTTTTAAGTGAGCCAAATGATACATTCTGGATAAGGATCCTTATGAATTTGGTTCCCTTTCTGTTACATGACTTTCTGAATGCTGATACTGATTTTCGGAGAATGTGTTTATTTGGGCAATCTCCTCAGCTGATCTCAGTCATCAGAGCTCCTTGATGTTGATGATGCTAAGTTAATATATATCAGCTGAGGATCCTGGTTTAGGATTATTTTAGATGCTACATAATGCTTTTAACTCATTTTTTATTTGGGACTACATAGGATCCATCTCTTCCAAAGAGACGTTTCTGGACTGTGTTTTACGGTTTTTTATATCCCTCTGTTTTGTTTTGTTTTGTTTTGTTTTTTTTCTAGGCTATTGAAAAAGGAAGAAAATTTTATTTTTATCCCTCGTTCCCGTGAAGAGCTTCCAGAAAACTTTCCAAAGGAAATTCCTGGGATCTGTTACTTCCTCGAGGTCAGAAGTGGTCAGAAGCCACCAAAACCCTCCATCACATCTACCAGAGTGAGAAAGGTTTCTTACAACATTGGCACCATGTTCCTCCGGGAGACTAGCCTATGAGGCCTGCTGCAGATCAAAGACTCGTCAAAAAAGCACAAGCCCAGAACTGGGTCATGACAGGGGAGTTGGAGGTTCTTTCTATTTAACTGCCTTGTTCTGAACAAGCAGTAAAAGCTCCATGTAATGTCAGGCAATAATAATTTTAAAAGGTGGGTAAACTAGTAAACTAAGTGGAGATAGGGAAAAAAAAATTAAAACTATGTACTTCCACTTCCAGAGCAATTTCTTTCATAAACTTCAGTCTGGCCCCTCTACGACAAACAAAACCAAACAAAACAAAAAAAAACCCAACTCTCAAATTAGAGGTTGGTTTGGTTTTGTGCAGAAAGGATGATGGTTCTCTGTAGATTTGCACCAGCTAAGCAGAATTGAGAGTCAGTTCTGATTATGCATTCCTACATTTAATGTGTTCTTCAGTAAGGTAATGATGTTTTTTAACTTTATGAACAAACATTTCATACATATACTGTAGACCTGTTGTAACCTTCCTGCAGGAGGAATTGTAATTCAATACAAATATTGTAGGAATTTTACCTATTTTTATACATATTTCACTTTCTGGGTAATTACATTCCACATACTGTAAGTTGAGTGAGCTTAGATACCTTTTCAGAAGAAGCTACTGTATATTTCGTGCATTCTACCTATCAAACCTTATTGTTATACAAGTGGGAAGAAGGCATTTTTTGACTTTTTTGGCAACAAAAAAAATCGATATTTTACAGAAAAAAGCACTATGGTAAATCTCTTTACCTGATGTTTATGGTAAAGCTTTAGATGAGCATTGTCTTGCTTATATAAAATAATGTTCAGTACTTCTCCTACAGTGCTGTATGTCCAGTCCTTCCAGGACAATGCAAACAAAGTGTAGATCAATGTGTTGACAAACAGAAAAGTTCAGCGGGGCTTGTTTTGCACTAAATTATCAGCCAAACTGATTTTTGGTAGAAGTCCTGGACTTTTTTAAAAAATTTGATCTTGTGAAAACTTATTCTGAGGAATTCCAGCAGACATTGGAAGCTCTCTGGATACTGTTTTTCCACATTTTTTAAATAGGACTTATGCTCCTACTTGAGTTGGATTATTGAAAATCCTATCTGTTGTTAATGATGCTCATCTGGAAATTTCCTCTGTTACTGGATTGGCTGAAAGGTCTCCTGCTTTATCTAATGTAGACCAAAAAAAACACTGAAAAAAGGAAGGCGATACTTTCCCAGATTTAATGTAAATGGCAGTTCAACATTTAGATGAGTCCATGTCAATTTAAAAAAAAAAAAAAAGAGGCCAATTCTTTGCTGTTGAAAATTAATATAGCTTTATTGTCTTAAATGAATCCAGTTGAAACAAGATGTGGATCTGTCCCCTAATAGGTACATTTTCAGGCATTTTTTTTCTCAGCTTTTCCTTTTCAAAAAAATGGCAGTCAATTTTCCTCTGGAGATGTACTTCCTTTAGGGTTGTACTAAGTGGGCTGATGTTGTTCTGCTCTTGCAGATTGTTAGTTAACACTTGTGCAGTGATTCCAAAGTGGCTTAGCTTTACATGGGCCTGATCAAAGCTCACTGAAATCAAAGATAATACTCTCAACAGCACTAGGAGGCATGGGAAGCTCTGCATTTCTATAATCCAGACCAGAAATTAGAGTTTACTTACGGATTTAGTAGTCATAACTTGAGGCACCTTTTGAAAATAAGTAAATAACATTCACCACATGTCCAAATTATGCAGTTAGATCTTTCTGTGGAGGGAATGACAGTGCTGTATTTCTCCCCTTTGACCAGTAACCCATGTTAGAGTGGGAACAAGTCAGTGTGGCATCGCTAGCCTGTGCTGAACATGTTTCAGGCTTCCATTCCATGAAGGCTTTCTGGATCAGAAAGGACTATCTTGAACCTATACAGACTTTAGCATGTAGAGGACACCTGAACTTATTATGCAGGGGTGGTTTTTTTCTTGCCTGAAGAGGGTAGATGCATGGGAATTAGCCCAGAAACTTAAATGGAAATTTCATCGCTTTCTAGAGGAACACTGATGTTAAAGCTTTCTTCCATTGATATTAGAGTATCCTTGGGATTGGAGGAGTTAATCTGCATCTGCTGCAGCATCTGCAGCTCTACTGCCTGTCTGAAAAATGACTTAACAAAAACTGTTTGAGCTTGAGGTTGGAGAATTTCCATCCAAACTACGGATCTGAGAATTTTCTGCATAGGATGACAAGTTTTAGCCTATAGCCATTAGTTTGCACAAACACAGGATGTAGCATGCATTTTTTTCCTGGGAACACCAGTGAGACATGCAAGAATCATAAATGGAGCAAAGTTCATGTTTCACCACTGGAGGAGGAACACCACTTCCTAGCTAATAAAGCTGTGGTTTTGATGTCATTACCTACTTCCCTAGAGTGAAAATTTTTCAAATAGCTGTCAATAGATTGAGATCTCATTCTGACTTTACTGGTACATCCTCATTGTTCAGTAGGTGCTGATGTCAGAGTACCAATCTCTCTGGCCAAACTCTTTTTCTCTTACCACCACCCGTAGTCCTGTGTGAAGAGAACAAACGTAGAGGTTCAGACCAGAAACTTGCAGCTCAATAACTTGTCTCTCACATTTGCCAATAGGAAATGCCTAGGTTAATCCTGTGGCTGATCTGGGTAGATCTATGGAAACATTTTCAGGAGAAAAGATGGATAAATGCTAATTCTACTATCAAATTGGAGAAACAATCTAAAAATTTTTGTATCACCATCCTCATCCTCTCAGAGACTGTTTATTCTATAAGGAAATTTATAATTGCAGAGATCAGTGCAAAAACTGAAATTTGTGTCGGCATCACCATGGAGACAATGACAGTGTTTGCAAATAAATCATCTAGCTCCTCAAATTAGAGTAGATTTACTGTATAAGAATACAAAGTCTCTGCTTTTTATAAGCTTGTGTAAAGGTAACGTGTCCAGAACTTCAGCACTGATGCTAAATATTATGTTACTTGTTTCTGTGTTATGACAAGGGAAGTTAAGAAAAAAAGTGTGGGCTCTCTAGGCGCATTTTTCTATCTCAGTGAGAAAAGTGTAAAGCAAATTCTCAACACTTTTTAACTTAGTAGTTCCATCTGCTGCCTTTAATATTAGGTTGCAAGTTTACTTTATTGGACACCTTTATGAGGTGAAATGGAATTTATTATCAAGGTTGATGCTGTGAAGCCAATTAGATGGTAGTCAGACTCAACATTTCTTCAACACTTACTTTTAGTGATAGGGAAAACCTTCTCATTTACCTGACATTGTCTTTATAAATAAAAAGGTCCTCAGAGTTTTTATACCTTGGAATGATGAGGTGGAGAGGTTACAGGTGCTGAAATGGATGCAGAGATCACATACTATAGTTGGAATTTTCTTCTAGTATTTTCCTTCTTATAAAACAGATGATCTTTTGTTCCTCTGATTAAGAATTTACATGCCTGTGTTTGTTCACATAGCTGCAAGTAGCAACATCTGCTTTCTTGAGCTTCTGTATGAAACACATCCACTCTCTCTGAAGACAGAGGGAGGAGGTCTACTGCATATTGCCTGTACAAGGCAAAGGAGGAATGATGTGAGGACCCTAGCTGGGGTCATCAGTCTCTTTGCCGCAAAGTAGTTCTGTGCAGCTTCCCTCTGCTCCAGGCTCAGAGAGATGAGAGCCCATGGACTGACCAGAGGTAGACCCAGTGGCCAACTTCTTGTACAAAAGTCAGGAGACCTAAGTAAACAGAGGCAACAGTCATTCCCCCAGAGCACTTTTTACAGATTTTGTGTCAGATTTTTCCATCTACTTTAAGCTCCCCATCCCCAGGCGCTCCTGTAATGCAGCACATAGAGGTCACGAACTCAGAGCAAGAAGGAAATAGTGGTGGAAGTGGTAGAGTGGTGGATAAATTTTGTCCTACATCACTCTGGTAATATCTGCCATTCAAAGATAAAAGCCTCTGCATGGGAGAATTGCTGCTAAGCCAGGACTCTCAAAGTGTGGTTTTCTTGCAGAATCCCACAGGATATTTCTTTTTTAATTCTAAAGAACCAATAGTCATTAACTGTGGTTGTGGTTTTGGCTTCACTGCTCCTTCCCACATCCAGTTTCAGATCTGAGTCTGTTTGGAAAGGCGTTTTGGAGCCTGGAAACATGCCTCTGCAAACAGAAAACCAGAGTTTTTGAAACTTTGAAAATCTTGTATGGGAATTGCCTATTCTGAAGAAGAAATCCATGGTAGTTGAGTCATCAGCAGGTAGTACTGCAGTTTATGTGTGTGCATATGCCATTTCACAATGCTATCTCCTCCTGTGCTTACGGTGTTCCCTACTAAGCCCAGCAGCGGTATCAGGTGTATAACCACCTTTTCTCTGTTTTCCATTAACATCCCTCTTTCATTTTTTTTCTGCATAAAGCAAGCAGTGCAGAACTGTGACATGTTGCCTGCATTTTAAAGTATCAGCACTGCACTGAGTCTTAAATTCTGCTGTTTTCACATTGTATAGTTCTTCCTCTGAATACATCCTTCTCCCAGACAATTTAAAAATGAAGGAAAAAAAAATACCACCCAAAACTGCTGTGTTGAATTGCAGCTTGTTGGGGCAAGTTTAACTGCTGGACAGCTTTCAAATTCTTCAGCTGCCACAAGCTGTCACAGTTGCATGCTTCATGCAAACTGTCCTGCCAAGAAGTCTGTAGTCCAGCAGCAGCATCGCAAACTTATGGCATTTTCTGGGCTTCCTCTTCCAGTCTCAGGCCACTACCTCACCTCTCCTGAGTGCTCCGAGTTCACTGAGGAGAGCTAATGCCCTGTCCTAATGCAGTCTCAGAGCTTCTGGCTTCGTTTTTGGGTTCTGGTGATCTCTTGCAAAATTATACATGTGTAATATTGGAAATAGCAACACGCTTAAATTAGCAACAAAACAAGAAGCATAAAAAAGCTTGTCAAACTCAGAAACAGTTGGTTTTCTTCCTTCACGGTAATACATTATTCGTAACACTTTACTGGGACTGAGGATGCCAGTGACAGTAGAGGCTGTGGATGAATTGAAGATGCTGAGTGTGCAGGAGACTTGACAGGCAGGAGCTGATCGGCTCCTGCTACTGCTCATCATTCCATCATCAGGCTTCTGCTCTTCAAAAGACCTCCATTTTCCTTCCCTTAGCACCCTGTACGTGACATAGATAGTGAGTAATTCCTATTATTGTTCTTATTAGCATCTGTTGTTGACACGGCTGCTTATATCTAAATAACTGGGATTAAAGGGCTGATCTTACTCTTCTTTGCAGCAAAGGCAAAACTGCTGCAGTGACACGGCAGGCACTCACGTCCTCAAAGAGGAAGAAGACCGCAGTGCAAGTTGTCACTGGTGGATTTGGGTGGAGAAGTCAGTACATTAACAATCCATGGCATGTTTTTAACTTTCCCAAGCACTAAATTTACTCATGCAGCTAGTAGTTACTCCTTAACAATGTTATTAATTTGCAATGCATGAGCAGCCTTACAACAAAAATCTGTAAACTGTTTAACCTCATATACATGATTGATCTTTTGTGGCTTGGCTATTAATCACGCATGAAAGCAAGCAAAATAGTGAATCTGGGGAATGTAACGATTCAGTCAAAGGCAACAGATCATTCACCTCTGCGGATGGTTACTTGTTCCTGTGGCTTAGAAAGGTTGACCTCCAGTTATCTGTGGTCCAGGTTAGTGTCACTGTGTCACTGTATCAGCGAAGTGGTCTCTGAAAAACATGAGGCGTCTCAGTCTGCTTCCCTGTGGGCTGGGGTTCACATTAGAGAGGCCAATACGGTAAGTGATGCAAAGTGGCAACTTTGCTGGCAGCCTTAACAAAAGAATCACTGGAGGCAGATGTTAAACCAGCTGTTTGCTCCTGGGATTTTAGTTTCCAAAGGCAGAGTAAGGCTGAACGTGTTTTATTTTGGACAAAAACGGAAGGCACAGGATTTCAGAGAAACGAATGTCTTCCCTGCTTCATGGGTAGCAGGGAGGCAGCAGAGTGAAAGGGCATCAAGAGGGACACGCTGGCTGCCTCAAGCAGTGCCCGCTTCTGCCTTCAGCTCTCGTGGCCCGCTTCGGCTTTAGCATTCCAAGAATCAAGTTTCCTCTGAAGACTGGGGGACAGGTCAGTGCTTCAGGCACTTGTCCCCTCTGCTCTAGACACACCATGAGGCGGCCTAAATCCTTGAGTGTGCTTAACTTTCTTAGTGACCACAGATAGCAAACTTAGACTAGGCATCTATTTTTTAAGATAGCCAAGGCAAGTGAGGTTGATCCCACTGAATTAAGCTCTTTCCAGCCCAGGTGTTGTATCTCAAATCTTCTAGTCTTGCTGCTTTTCAGAGTTTTGCTTTGACCAAAATAAATTGAATCAAACTAAGTGGCAGAGGGACAGATAGGCATATTCCAGTGTAAATAAAGGTTTGGTACGATAGCCATGGTGACTGTCACAACCAGGAGCTACTGCAGTGCTGGAAATCTCTTCCTTCTGATATCTGAACCCTTTACATATGATATCAGCACCGCCCGCCACAGCTACTGGATGCCTTTAGGACTGTGATTTAGAAAAGCTTTAAAGCTTTGAGCTCCTAGCCCAATTATGCAAAACCTCTGTGCCACCTTCACCTGAACTATATGCCAGAACGCCTAGCTACATAGACCTTGTTAGTTATCCTATATACCCTATACCATCCTCTAAAGCTGTTAATAAAATATATAAAATCTAAAGAGCAGAGAGATAGTTGCCAGGTTATCATTAACACACATTTTTTGTGCTTTTATGAATTTGTAGGCCCAAAATTAAGTTCCCATTAGCAGAAGATCTCACACTGAGCCACTTGTTTTCTAGATAATTATTCTCTAGCAATATTCTTTATGACTACTCTTGAAGCAATAAGTAAAGCCATGCTAATCTATTCTGTGTAAATTCTTGTACAACACCTATCACCTTAATAAACCGCCTTTTAGCAGAACATTAAATGGCAGAATAACACCCTGTCATGTATTGTTTGTCCTTCCATCCTCTTCCTCAGGAGAGAAGAGTATGTAGTGGAATCATTTGGTTTTGTGAGGTGGTGTCTTTTTGGTTAGTTTTATAAAAACATATGTTGCTACTTATTTAAATAAGGAAGAGCAAAACCAGAACTATAGACCAGGATTAGAAAAGAGTTTTAGCTGTAAACAGAGTATTTTAAAGACTGCCCACTGAGTTAGACTGGTCTCCCATCCTAGAAGCAACAGTAACAGGAATGATAAATATGAGCAATAAAACAGGCAGGTATATATAATGGATAACTTCTGATTTATACACAACAGTAAATAGATGCTAAAACTGATTAATACCCAGAGAGCACGAATACTGTTTAATCCATTTCGGCATTTGTTTATTACCAGTATACCTCTAAGGTATTCTTTTTTCCTTCCCTAATGAGACTGGAGCATACTGTTAAATCAATTTCAGACTTTCTGAACTTATTGCAGAAGAACATGGTTAGGAATAAATAAGCATCAAGGCGAGTTTTTTTAAAAGTGAGACGTTTCTTGAGAGAACAGATCATATGGAAGCAAGAAAAGAGGTAGGGACAAGAATATTTATTTTAAAAGTTTCTATGGCATTTCTGATTGATTGGTTGAAATAATTCTGAAACTGTACACTTAAAGCAGAGCTGACCGGTTCAGGTTGCTTGCATTTGCTAAGGAGGAGGTAAAATTTTCAAGTCACATGAGGGACATACTTCTCAATCCCATTTTCTCTGCTTAAACAGCCTCTTTCTAAAGGTTGAACCTAACTTTGCTGAATGATCCTGAGATTCTGAATGCCTAAATAAGTTTTGGAAATGTGGGTTATAAATCCATATAATTTATATTCCTTTGAAATATTGTCCATAATGATGTATGAAAGCAAATTCTAAGTATCCAATCAGCAGCAAAGGTTCATTTTCCTAGTGCTAACCTGTGCTGGATGATTAAATGTGGAATTGTTTCTAATCTATGCAGTTTTTTATACCTTTTTTCAAGGTGATGCTTCCAGATGTGTTGCTGTGAGTGTATGAATGTTCTGGTCTTCAGTGGGGATGAGGTTTATTACCCACCTTTATAATGTTCTGAGCCACCCTAAGGGAGAAAGCACTGCTCAGCCAACTCCATCCAGTTTACCTCATCTACTGAGGGAGTGTCAAGCTGAGTCTAAGATTTACTTTCTCATTACATCTTCAAGTGAAGTCCCACGTGCTTGCCAGTGTTTAAATGTGTAAGCATTCCTCTCTGGAAACTTCTCCCAGATCCTGCAAGTGTATAGGTAAGAAGCCAGCAGAGAGAAAGCATCTGAAGAAAGTGAACTATGTGTGTAGGAGAGAGATACTGTACATAGATGCGCTGCTGATTCTCAGCTTTTGTGTATTTGGAAGTTGGATGACTCAGAGAATATTCTGGGTATGGGTCAAAATTCAAGAAAGTGCTGTACATAACATCATGAACTCTCAAGGCATTAGAGTGAATTTTACAGTCCGTAATCCTTAGAGTTATAGTGGAATTGCATGAGAAATGCACTATTTTCAGAGGAGGAAAAGTTGCTTTGTGTTTTAAATAAGAATTGAATCTCTAGTTGCAGAGAAATAATTGTGGGGGAAAAAGAAAGTCTAAAAATTCTAAATGCAAAATGCAAAGAATGTCCCAGTTTTTTGTATCATTTGACTTTTCTACAGGTAGGACTCAGAATTCCTCTCTGAGTTTTGATACTGAATGCAAAACTAGATGTGAAACAGTACAAGTGAGGTACTTTGCCAACACATAGAAATTTGGAGGCAGTAGTAAGAATGCCTTTTAAAAAGTGTGTAAGGATACACTACTTAAATGTTAGCACTTTAAAAAAATGGAAGCCCTACTGCTATGTAAGTAAATATTTATTAGAAATGCCTAAACTGAAAGAAAGCTTGGAAGACTGTTGTATCATGACAAAAAGATAGAAAGTCTGGGACTTAATCTACAGTTCATACCGTTCCTTCAGAAACAGTTCTATATATGGAGTTTTCAAAAGCACATTCAACCAACAGTTGTTTATAGTTAATTTCAAAGAGAGCAGTATTTCACCAAGCACCTTCTGCAAAAATGCCAAGCAGATCATGTTAGGTGAGGCCTAGATTTAACTCAGTTGATTCAGAGTGTATTAAGAGATACACTGCATCCTAAAGCAAGGCTTTAAATGCACTTCCTAATATATGTCAGCATTGTGCCTTTTACTAAAGTCTAAACAAAACCCAGTCTAGACAAAATTCCCATCCCAATGCATGGCATTTATATTGCCTTGCTAGAAAATTAGCACTTCACTAAGTTGCGGCCGTTAAGTCTTTGATGCTGGAATATTGCTTTTCATTCTTAGGTCTCACTCTGCCCAGGTTACACTGGGGCCCATTATGCTTTAGAGCACCAAGGGCTTGGGGAATTGCTGTAAGATTGAGTGAAATTCAGCTAACCTAAATTTAAGTATTTAAAAATTATGTCTGGTCTGAGCTAGTCAGGTCAGTGCAGACCTTGTGGCATCTCAAGGAATGATCGTTCCTGGAGAAAGTGTGAAGGATGAGGTAAACTGCTGCCTTAGATGTGTGCTGCTCTCTCTGCCCAGTGACTACAGGGTGGAGGTGGAGGACTAGTTCAGGTTAGCTGCCATACTGTGGGCGAGATGAATGCCACTGCTGATGGAATGAGAGGATGTAATAGGATAGAACAGCAAATGTTCATGGAGAGAAACACACCAGGGGCAGGGGCCAGGCTCCAACCAGAGATTGAAAGGGTTGTGGTGGTAAAATGATTGATACTTACATTTTGAGAGGTCTGGCTAGGAAGTTTATCCTAATTAAAAGAACATTCCTTTCAACTAAAGGCTAACAATCTGTGATCATTTCCAACTGCCCACTTCTGATGTGGTGTGCCACTCCTAGAGGCTCCACCAAGAGCCATCTCTCCGTTTCCTCATGTTATTTACTGCTTGATTCCTTCTTAGAATAGTGGCAGTTAGCAAGCTACTTAAGGAGTCCATCCCTCCCAGGAATGGATATCTGGTTTTCTTAACATTAAAATGATTGTTTTTCCTCACCTCTTTTTTTTTTTTCTGAAGTAGAGTATAGGTTGGTCTCTGCAATCATTTGGGAAAGAACAGAGGAGCAGAGGGGGAGATGCTGGCCAAATGTTCTCTCGCTACCATCATAGTTACTAAACGGTCTGTCCGACCTGTCCTAAATTGTGCTTGTGTTGTTACGCACTTGGAGTACCCAGATTCTCCCACTGGATTTTGGGTCAGGCTCTGAACCAGAGGTGAGTGGGAAGGACCGAGGCTGCCACTCTGCTATACTGCTCCCATACTTCTCTCTTCTGTTTGCAATTGTCGTTCTGATCCTTAGACATCTGTGGCGATTTACACCACAGTCATGATTAGGGAGGCCGTGGGAAAGTTCTTCTTGGGAAGAAGCAATAGTATGCAGTCCTCCACACTGTGAACTGCCACTCTCTCCAGAGAAAAGGAATTAGAAATAGTATTGTCCTCAAGAGCTGAGAAGACTTCCAGATTTTCCATGTACAGTAAACAGTTTCTATAATTACCAGGAAAACAAAACAGAGAGGCAAAATTGTGCAGCAAGGGGCACCCCGTCTCATACTCACTGCTGTGATAATGAAATCCAAACCCTGTGGAATTGCAGACACATTATTCTCACTTGCTTTAAAGGTCAGCTAAGGAGCCAATTTCTCAAATGGGCTCATAGCTCTGAGACAGTGTAACACTACTCATTTCTTCCAACAAATTGCAGTTGTCAGAGAAACTGGATTAGTAGCTCATGGAGCTAAAAATAGACATTATGCGCTTGCCAGAGAAGGATGAATTCAGTAACAGATGTGAAGGTATATCAAAATATCATAACATCTGGAGAAAAGGCAACAAAAAAATGCTCAACTCAAAGCAAGTTACCCATAAAACTACATTAAAAATAATCTGAATCATGAACTGGAAGAATGACAGAGTTTAGTCTTGATTTTGTTTTATTCACCTTCCAGATCCACCTTGTGATTGCTGCTTTATCAGCTGAATCAGTTTGGCCACAGTCCTTTCAAAGTCATGTACTTCAGGTTAGGCAGAGGAAGTCATTACGGTAAAGCCATTGTGTGAATACTGAAAAACAAAAGTGTTTGGCTTAACATTTTTATCATCTCTGCAGGGGAGGGAGATAATTTATTGCTAAACTTATTCAGCTGAAAAATAAAAACTAAACTCCCAAGGCCCAAATCTAATAACAGAGCTACAGCGAAAGCAACTTTCCAAACCTCAGCATATCTTTACTGAAAAGTGGATAATTATTTTTCATTACATCAAACATTAGCATTTTAAAGAATTTGCTTTTATGCTGTGATTTTGCAATTTGTATTACTACTTACTTGGACTTCAAAAAAAACCCAACCAAGATTACTTCTTTATTCTTCATTCTTCTTCAGTTACCTATTTTCCATAGCAGAGCAATTCCACCATACTGGGTGTGACTCTGGAGGAGCAGCAAGCTGCCGCAGATAGGGACCCTCAGCCTTTCTGGTTCAAGGTGAAAAGTTCTGCCAGGTACAGATTGGGTCTCAGCTGAAGACAGGTCTGGCCGTAGTTGCATGCAGTTTGTACTATGACTTAAGTAATTCTTTTTAATTTTATATTCAGAAGCAGACCTATGTATAGCTCAGGAATAACCTTCACTACTTTCTTTAAAAATTCTTCTGTAGTGTGTGTTTTTTCTGCACACCTTTTGTAAAATCTCTGCATTTGAGATCTGAGGCATTGAGAATTGTAAGGTATAAATAATAACTTACGTCAGCAAATCAAATCACTGTGAAAAATACTTGTATTTATGCTCATTGTCTTCTAGATGTCTTATAAGCTAGAGTCCTTTTTGCAAATTGTGTTCTTGCAGAAGCCTTTGGTCATCATTCTAGGACAGGTCAAGAGTAATCTTGATTTTTGGGATTTAATTAGCATCAGTACCATTTATCTGGCATTCACTGTGTAGCGTTGTTACTGCAGTGTTAAGGTTCAGTTGTGAAATAGAATTCTATCAGGATAAACAGAACCAGCAGTTATCTGCATTGCACACCCTACGCATTACGTACACATTTCATGGCATACTCTGTACTTTATAGAACATAATATGACTGATTAAATATGTAGACAAATAGTTAGGAATAAAAAAATACAAAATATGTGGGCACTGCTGTGTCTGATACCTATCTTGAGATACTATGGATATATTATCACCTACCTTGGGATTGCTCTGAACCAAATCATGCATCTTTGGCATCCATCCTTGCTTCGGTGAGAGGCATGGTCATCATCATCCCTTTAGTTGTTAAAACTCAGTTACATTAGAGCCCAGAGATGAATAACACAGGAATTTTTCAGCTGAGTATTGTAAGAGAACTAATACTGCTTTTTTTCTGAATATGGTGGGATCCAATGCTAGGACTGACTTTACATCCCTTTGTGATTTGATTTTAACCTTTCCCAGTTTACTAAAATTCTGTAGTTCCTCTTTGCAGGATTCCATAGTGTTTTGAAGAGGCTGTGTGTAGTCTGGTTGTGCAGTCCACTGGTGCAACACACAAATGTTAAGCTGTTTCAGACCACCGTCCTGGAGAGTCCAACCAATGTTTCACAGCCACAGATAATCCACTTATTCTCTTCGCCACTTTGCTGTGCCCCTATGGCCAACTTTAGAGAAGGAACTGAGTGCTACTAAAAATCTCCTGGTGATTTATATGTGTTTCAGTAGGATAAATTCGTGATTAGGAGAAACTTTTTGCAAAACAAGCTAGTGTTCTTGGCATGAACTTCACAGCCTGAGCCCATCAAGTCATAGTTCAGTCACTTCCCAAAGCCTTTGAGAGCAAATTGAACTTCGCATGCAGTATCTCGCCTAGAAGAACTGATAATAGTTTTCCAGTTGTCTGTCACTGTGATCCTGACTCTCCCATCTAATGGAAAACCCATGAAATTCATGAAACCATGAATGGAAAATCTCATGCTTGTGATACTTGTTAAAACCTTTCTTCCAGGAGCCTGGTGCAATTCTGAAGTTGATGATTTAACTGGCAATTCATTCAGGCTCATCTTAATTTCCTCTTCAGGTAACTTTAGAGGATGATTAAACTTTGATGCCTTAGAGTTGTATCTTTTGACTTTTCCCTTTGATTTCAGTGTTGCCAAAGTAAAATCTGAGGGCTAATTCCTGTCTAAGATGGTCACAAACAGCTCCAATAACAGGGCCAGACATATGTGAAAGTAAGTTGTAGGTATGAGTAAAAAACTTGTATTATTGTAGAAGATGGGTATTCACCTGGGTTCGTGATGCTCAATTTTAGGAGTGGGGATTTTTCGTGAGAGTTATGAGCCACGTATCAGTGGTCTGTCATTTACTGAGAGCAGAACAAAGGGAAGGAGCAGTTCAGTGCGATGCAGTTTTAATCTCAGCTTTATGAATGCTGGGAGTTGCTGCTTGTCTCGTTTCAAACTTCTCTGTTTTGCAAGCTGGATAAAAGTATTTGATACTCCTAAAATGTGAAGATTGACCACCTCAAAGTCTGCACTCCTGTGGAAATGGACTGATCTCCCCTGGGTACAAATACTTTTTCTGTAATTCTGTAATACTGTTTTAGTGTGTCCTGTAAAGCTTCTCTGAAGAGAATTGTACAAGCATTCTGCACTAGGTAACAAGATTACAACCTTGCACTATCAACAAAGGATGCTTCTCATTAAAATAATATTGGATGCCATCAAATAATACTAGAGCTCTGTCAGGGTTTAGAGCACTGTGATGTTTGTGAACTGAAGCAGTTTGTATAAAATTTCTTACAGGTACAAAGATTATCTAATTAATGACAGTATTTCCATTTTAGTAACACGCAGAGGAGGTAAGGTATTGTCCCTAGACATTTCTGTCAACTTAATGGTTAAAGGATTAATTTTAGTACTATGTAAATATGAACAATATTTTAAAAAACAGCCTGCAATCTGCTGGGAAGGGATGTGGCAGGTTAGAGTTTTACTGTGAGCTGGCATGGACAGAAAAGCTCAGCAAAGTGTATATCCCCAGATCTTCCCACCCTGAAACCCAGGGAGTAATTGCAAAATCGAGTCTGGTTACTTGTCCCAGTTGTTCAGCAGAGGAATCCACCTGCCAGCAGAAGCAGAGTCCATTCAGACTATCGCGTGCCACATTTCAGGTTTTTTATTGGAATTCATTTGGCAGTCTTAGTGGTCTGGAAGTTACAGTAAGTACCTCTGGTTGAAAAGTACAATTGCAGTTACAATTGCTTCCCCAAACCAACTGAATTTGTTACTAACCAAAGAATTACCTACTTGAAAACAAAAGAGTAAAGTTTGGTTCTGTCATTTATGTCTTTGACTGCGAGCAGTTGAAGTACATAACATACATACTAACCAGGCCTGTGCTGTGTCATTGAGCAAGTTATTCAAGGCCACAGCACCAGTATAACACAGTAGAATTCAGTATTAATCCCTCTACGGGAACATAAGTCTATGTAATAAATTGATGTGCCATATGTGTAGGCCATGGGAAAATTGTGTGTGCAGTGAACTACATACGGTCTTAAAAGCTTTAACATTTGTACTGCTCTTCCTATAACAGAATGTATATCTTGATAGCTGTGACCCTATGAGCTTCTGAAAAAAATGTAATCTAAAGTTTATTCTTCTTGTTTTAAAATCACTGTTTTGTGAGTTACTGTTTACACGGACCTCCATACAGCAAGGGGTCTTTCTCCATGTGTTGCTGGCAAATGGAAAAGCAGATGCTATCTGTAAAACTTGCAGGCTGGAGAGATCAGTGAATGCCTTTCCTGAATCTCCTCCTGATAAGCGGCTTCTTTTTTCTAGCAAATGCAAACAGTGCCAATAGCCTGGGCCTTCTTTAGAAGGAACAAACCATTTGTTACACGGCCTTGTTCTGTTCAGCTTCTATTGTTACTTCCTAATTTTCTCTTTCTGCCTCCTTTTGAGTAGGTTTCGGTGATACGATTCTTGCAAAGTGTCACTGAGGGCAAGCAATTTTCCTTTTTTACCCTTCCTTTTTCCAAAGCCACTGAAAGCCTCAAACAAGAAGAAAAAACTTTACAAAACTCACGCAGGCATGTTGTTAACAGACAGCAAAATAATGAAACAGCCTTCTAAGAGTACTCCAAATCATCTTTTAATGGCATGCCTGCACTGCATTGTGACTTGACATCTTGCTTTCATAGTGTGACCTGCTATAATGGTGTATGTTACAATGAAGTCCTTTTAGTTTGTCCTAAAAGATTTTACTTGTTTGTCATCATATTAGAAACATAAGGTACGCTCTATAAGAAAAGCAATACACAATATACTATACATCTTCTATTTCAATGCCTCTAGTTTTAGGCTAGTATTCATATAAATGTTTATAATTAAAATACAGGTTTTATTGTTCTTCACAGGACCAAGCAAAGAAGTTTTGCCTTGTCTAAATACTAACAGTTGTCTAAATACTAACAATAACATTTCTATTCAACAAATACTCTTTTCTCATGCTTCTAGTTAACCTGTGGTTGGCTCCATCCTACTCTGATTCCCCATTAATGCGTTTGAAAGGGAAAAGTAATGAGCTATCTCAGTGCATGACCTTTCCACAGTACCTGATTCATAAACAGATCCAAGATCTCATTTATGAGTTATTAGTGATCAGCAAAACAGCAAAAACCCTTTCAAGTTCAGCTGAGTAAGTTTTGAAGTTCTTGCTTTGCTTATTCAGTTTCACAAAGTTTCTTGAGTCATTGTAACATATTTGATGAAGCCTTTGCCATAGACACTGGCACCAGCCTTCATCAAAAATTGTTCTAATTTCTGCTTCCCATTTTATCTGGAAGTCTTCTGTAATGGAGAAATTATCTGGATTTAAACAAAAATAAATCATACAGCTTTCCTTCAAGACAGTTCTCACTTTATTTGACCTACTCCTCTGATAGGTAGCTCACATTAATTAATTTTTGTCATGTTAGTAACACAATATCCAGAAAAATTATTTCCCCAGAGAAACTCCACTGAAGAACATTTTGTTCCTGATTGTGACCAGGATACCTCTATTTCAGAGCTAACTCAGTGAAGAGGTGATCAAAGAAGGCAGAATATTAAGACAAATCAAGACATTTTACACACAAGAAATGTGAGTATTTGGTTAAAAAAAGTGGTACAATAGGGAAATTACTAACAACTTCTTTTTTCCTCATTAAACTTTGCTGATACACATAACAGTTGCTCATAAAATATTTATTTCTTCCCTCACATTCTCTCATTTGAAACCAATAGAGCTTCAAAGCAAAAAAAAGTTACCTAGTTACTTTGTCCGAATTACTTAGTAAATGCAATCCAGCTGCTACATCTATCCAGACTTGACTTTCCTTGCTGCAGATGTAGCTGATTCACTGGAAGTCATTGACAGAGCTTGGTTTTCTAAGTACTGCAATAACATGATATGAAATGTACCAGTTCAGTTGCCCTGCTAGGTGCTCGAGATAGCATCCAGATTGTATTTATTATTATTCTCCCATCATTTAAAAAGGAAAAAAAAATAGTTTAAGTCTGTGTCTTTGCATTATTCGACTTCTCATATGTGAAGACTGCATCTGGCAGTATGTTACAGACTTGCTTTCCCATGACAGAGTAGCTGGTTTCTCTCTTTTGTGATACCTTTTTTTGTCTGTTTGTCTGGAATTTTTTGACATCTGTTCAGCCATGTCAATAGCTTCCATTGGGCTGCCTGATGTCTGGAAATCCTGGATAAAAGGCCACACTAAACATGTGCAGAACAGTTCTGTGTCTCAGGTGAGAAGAGTTTTGTATGGACAAGTTGGGTTTACTGCTAGGGGCAGACCAGCTTTGCAAGTGCACCGATCTCATCTCACGCTGTAGAGTTGATGTGTACGGGCACAACACGTGTTGAGACATTGCTCAGCTAGTGCAGACACATGGTAGTGCATTTCAGTCTGGCAAATCCTGGGGAAAAACATGGAAGTTGCAGCATTTGGAATTTCAGATGTTGGCAGGAGTACGATTTGTACCACCTATGCTCTCTTGTGTCATGAAAACTATCTGGAACAATAAGAAAAGAAGAAAAAAAAAAAAAAAAGGAAAGAGAAATGAGGGGGATTGTGAGGTAGAGCTCATTTATCAGATTTCATGTTCTCTTAAACCTCCTTCTTTGCCATCACCACATGTGGAAGTAATACCATTCAAATACAGTGCTCAGCACTGATCATCTGTCTTATAGGAGTAGCATCCGAGTTTCCATAGGTAAATTTTACACTGAGTAGCTATAATACTGCCGTGGGGCAGGAGGTGACTGTCCGTTTAGAGGTTCGTTGCTGAATTGGTCGTTGCTGAAATGGTCAATACCCAAATACCCTGTTGGGATTTGGCAAGTAGGGTTCACTTTCCAGCAAGGTTTTTTGGTAGGAACTTTGAATGTTATTGTGAATCATGACTGATCTGTGATGGTCCTAAGCCTTCGCAAATAAAGCCGATTATTGCAGCACAGTCAAAACCTTGGTCTGTACTGCCATGCCAGAAACCCGGTGTGCTGAACAATTGCAGGCTTCCTACCTCCTGATGATCCTTGCAAAGCAAAACCATGTGACTCCTATTATACCTAACAGGAGTCCTTGTATGGGCTAAAAGTCTGCAAAGGGCATTGAAACTGTATCCTACGCTCCTTGCTGTACAAAACCATTGGTGGTCTGATTCTGCAAGTGTTATATTTGCTGGGTCATGCTCAGTCTGTGAACAGAACCATAGCCTGGCGCGTCGATGTGTAACGCATTCCATGTAGGAACAAGACAGCACTTTCCCCTGACCGGCGTTTGGATTTAAAGCTGAGTTGCACGGGCCGTTTGGGTGGCAGTCCTGCATGTGCTCAGGTGAACAGGTAACTTAAAGGGCGCAGGGGCCTCATCCAAAGTGTGCTTTGGCCAGGCCTTCGGCAAAGGCCGTGAGCAAGGGTGGCGGGACTGCGGCCGTACCTCATCGGGTGGTGGTAGGTGGGGGTCACACGCCCAGTATCTAATGCAGCATTTCACATACCTAAGGACTTACTTTTCCCCACATTCTACACCCGTTCCTACATATTTTATGAATCAGGTCTGTGATCAATGTTTTGAACAGTTTGCTGCGGTTTCATGGGTTACTATCTCTTCAGTTTGCAGTGTAAATAATATTGTACATCTGCTATTTTATGATACAAATGCCATGTGAATTGCTTATTTTTAAAATGTTATAGCTCTGTTATGGTTTATTCACAATGCCATCTTACAGTATTGTTTTAATATACAAGGTATCTGTATGGCATGAATTAAATTGCTGATATTTTATTTTTGTTGATATTTTATTTTTGTTTTCTAAAATGACTACATTTCATCCTATGCAGTTTCATAAATGTTTCTTAAGTGGCTCATTATGTCTGGAAATATTGCTTCCTCTCCAGTAGTGCAGGCATAAGAACCAGTATTCCTGATCAAAATCATCAGATATATCATCTAGCAATTTCAGATTAGAAATATATGTACAAATATGTAAGCATTTATAGTTAATCAGAACATCTACTGTATCTTCCTTGCTTTTCATGTAATGATACATTTTGATCATTTTGTATATTTTTATTTGTAATTAATTGTGAGTCATACAGTGTAAATAACATGTTTCATTATGCAAGTTTTCTAGATATTCAAGATTACAAAAAAAGTTGAAATTGTATATGAAAAGAAACCGACAGTAGATTGGAATGACATAAAATAAAGTGGTGATGACTATGTTCTGTTTATACTGTTCATTTCCAAATTGTCTGTTAAAGAAAAAAAAACATTTCATTTGCCCTTTGATGTCCAATCAGTTATTTCCAGTATATTTGCATCAATAAATCATGCAAAAGTCTATTAAAAGTTATGATGACTCATTGAAATTTTCCCTTTTTCTGTTGACAGCTTACCTATGGAGAGCAGAATTAAAATACACTAAAACCCAATTCAATGGAAACAGTCCAAAAAATCAATGAAGATATCTGTTGAAAATAACCTCTTTTCACTTCTAGTTCTGAAACCTCACCTTATACCACAAATCCAAATGTATTGTTAAAAAATAAACTAGTAAAACATGTTATAATAAAATGCTAGATGCTTAAATACACACTGTGTATGTCCCTTGATATGTAAGCTTTGATTTTCATGGACACAGCCATGTAAAACCCGTACTAAAGCCTTTGTTCTTGACTGAACTTTTGGAGTTTTGAGGCAGAGCTGCTTAAGAAATTTAACAGATTGTTGGAAAGAAAATGTCTGTTTTGGGTGACACTATAACAGCCAATTTCTTCCAGTGACTGTTCAGTTCTTGGTTCTGTAGAACAAAACCAGAGCAAACCCAGATTTCAGTCCTGGAGAACAGAGTGAGGAAACGGGTGACGTTACAATGAAATATTGACACTAGCTCACTGCTACCAACACAAGAACAAAGGAAGCTGGCACCCTGGAATGTCGTCAGCCTTACAAATGCTGCTCCTGTTGCCCATTTTTTCATTCCTTCTTCATCTTTTCTATATCCCCAACTGAGAACATGATTCATTCTGCTCTGCTATTTTTTACAGAAGACGATAAACTAGAATTGGTTGCAATATTTTTATGTGGAATGTGTTACTGGGAGAAAATGGAATTTCAATTAATTCAAAATATTGGCAAGGGAGTTTGATTCTGACATTTCAGTACCAAATGTGCTTGGCTTTTATGTGGCTAAAGCTGAAGCTAAGGAAGGTCTAACCTATCCTAAAATTTCAGGTTTTTTTGCTCTTGCCACAGCTGGCTTTAAGAGAAGAAGAAAATGAACATTTTCCAATAGAGAGACTGATAATTTGCCTATTCCTGTCTTCAAAATTATTCCAGAAAATTATTACAGAATGTTTAGATAGGAATTTAAATAAGGCTGGTATGTGGGAGTCAGTTCTGGTCCACAGTAGATTTGGGAATACTGTGTGTCAACTACGAAATTATGATAAAGACAATTCTCAGTCTTTTTAGCTGGAAGAGTTACTCTTCTATTAACATAACACTGCCTTTTGAGATCTCACTTTGCCCAATAAAGCTCATTTATGTGACTGTATGAATATAAGGAATGCCTTCAGCTTAATGCCCATATGCAGCCAGATAATTCCAGCACAGAAGGATGCAATAGGAATAAAAAATGGTACAGGCAAGGACACCAACAATTATGAAAGCTGTTACACATCTTCCAGAAATTAAACAGGCAAGAATTGCCCAGGCTTGAAAAGACATGACTATGATGAAGATCTCTGAATACTGTGGTGAGAGGGGATAGAAAATCATTATTCTGTGTTTCTTACAATGGCAGAATTAGAGGGCATTTAATGAGGTTACAGGCAGCAGATTAAAAACAAGCAATGCAAGAGAAAGCACTTTTTTTCATAGAGCGTGTAATCAAATTGTGACTCTCGGTGCCAACAGAACATTTCAGAGACTGAAATAGAAGCAATTAGAAAAGCTGATGGAGGGTAGATTCATCAGCTGATTTCAAGCATGTTGAACTACATGCTATTGTCACCTCAGGAAGCCACTAATCCTTTGTTGCAGGAGTCTGGGAAAGTGTACCAGCCAGAGGTCTCATAATACTTTTTATCCTCTCCCTTGTGTAGCATTTCCTCAGGATATTGTTGCAAGCAAGTTGTTGGGTAGATGGACCTTTCAAGAAAAAGTCTGGTTTTATATTCTTGTATGGGAGACACTGGAAGAAGAGAGTGCAGGGTGATCTGCAGGCTGAGGGAAGAATGGGAGGAAGAGGATTTGAAAGTCATACAGCATCTGGAGGGGATAGTGTAATGCACTGGAAACTTATTGTTAATACATGGACTGGACAGCAGAGGTGGTCAGGGGAAAAGAGGTGGGCTGTCTTCTGGGAGCAAGCATAGAAGGTGAGGATTTTAGATTGAAAAGGATATTGGCCATCTCGTGTTTCTTCATTAGCGGAGAAATCAAAAAGGTAGATTTCTGCTGAAATATCTCAGCACAAACAAGTTTCATGTTACCTTTCACAGAACTTTCCCTATTCCTAGGAAAAAAAGAACAGGTGGATCAGGGAAATAAATGAAGACCCAATGGTGGGCCAAGATTAGTGTTACAAGAAAGACTTGGGGGTCTTTCATCATCTTGCTGGGGAAAACACTCCCTCATGTTGTCTCTACCTCAGTAGCTGGAGCACAGGCATTGCGGGATTAAGTCTGAGATGTTGTCAATAACAGCTTTAAGCAAAAAGGATTGTTGAAGTTTTCTTACATGTAATATCCCTCCTTGATTTTGGTACAGAGGCAGAGAAAATTAGATAATAGTACTGAGTAAAGGAGCTATTCCTGTAGGTCTGCACAGACAAATGATTTTATCCACTCTGTATATATGAGCATATCACATACTTTAATTCTGTTTTACTAGCCTCCTAAGATGTAGGCATGTGTGAGATGCACAGGCTAAGTGGAACAGAAACTCAAGTTGAGGACCACTTTGATTTGATATTTTCATTAAAGACCTTAGTACAGAGGAGAAGAAATGATATCTGCTGATGGCACAAAACTGGGGTTGTTATCAACACAGCAAGAGCCAAATGAAATAAGAGAAGCCTGGAGTGGCCTTCAGACCACATAAAATAGAAGTGGGATGAAAGGATAAGTAATGTGTGCCAGGATTAATTGCAGATATTCCTGTAATAACTGGAAGCTCATAATTTAGAAATAACAGAAGAAGAAAAAGAGATAGAAGGGTACTGACTGAGAAGTGTATGATTATAGCCACTAATGTCATACAAAAAAATCAAATGTAACCACAAGAGAGATGTTTCTGATAGATAAAGGGAAATATCAAAGTCATTGCGTAAGGTACTTGTAGGATCATATCTGGAACACTGTGTGTAATTCTGATTATTTACACTCAGGAAATTAGTGTATTCCTGTGACTGACAGCAAGGTGAAGCCTAAGGGAAACATAATTATTTAATTAACCTGTTTCTTTTCCAGTGGACCATGTATCTTTTAAAAAGCATATATATAAAACATTTTAAGTGTGCCTGGTGCAATAGTATGTCTTTGAGTGGAGAATATAGCACCCTCAAAAATGCTCAAAGCGCTGACATTGCTTGCTGCTGTGTTAGGCTGAAGAGAGAGTGATGCAGCTTGAGAATACGACTAAGAGACAGAAAAGGCTGAGTTGCCATCCTGTCTATCTCTTGACAGATCCAGGTCATGATTATCTGTACCTTTTCCTGGTTTACATGGTGCTAGAATCAACAGGTGAAGGACCTTCAGCCATCTCCTGTACTCCTGACTTTTCTTAAAAATGTGAGAAAGAAAGTTAAATACCAGTATGTGTGTAAGGCATCTTTGTTCAGCGTCCTGAACTCGGACTGTGTTTGAGATGCCCTGGTTCACCTTGCTTGGCCTCTAGCCCCTAAGTGGCCAAAGGACTTCTGTAGATCCCGGGCCATATTTACCAGTGTCACGTTGATCTCTTAGATGCCATAAAATCTCACTGTATTCAGGCAACTGGATTAATTTCTTCATGCTGAGGTTATAATTGATTTCTAGACAAAAACATCACCCTGTTCAAAGAGAAAAGTAGCTAACCAGACTAAGATCAGAGGTCTCTTTTTCATCAGTGTACAAGATTACTTTTACGAGAATACATTCACAAATGATAAAATAAAGCTTTGCATATGGTCCAGAGAAATATTAAAAGAAGTTTGAATAATATACCTGACATAGTAATATAATGTTTTGAGTACTTGTACAAGCTAATAAAACAGAACTGTGATTTGATTTATTTCATTTGACCCTGAAAACATCTCTTTACATCCATGGAAACAGGCATAATATTATATAATTTTCATTTTCTCCTCCCATCTCAGCTATTTCTGCTAATGGTAGTACCTCGCTCTGGCTGTTATTTCTTGTATAATATGCTTTATTGTACTCTCTTTCAGAAAATCATTATAATCCTACAGTGCACAGACCCAGATAGACTGCTTGTCCTATAGTGGTGAAAGAGTAAATACTGCTTTTATTTCAGTTGTCTGTCTGGAGCTGTCAGAGTTTATTACCCTGCACATGAAAACAGCGGTATTCAGAAACACTTGCAGCGGTATGGGAAGCCAAGTGCAATGCTCTTCAGCCAAAAAGACTCTTGATTATGTTACTGGCAATCTTCAATTCCTGTCATAGGACTCGCAGCTCTGAGTTTCATAAACCTTAGATGGTGCTGGCGCAGTGACAGCAGCCTGGTGATGTGTCAGGTAAGAGGTAGACCTGCTGTCACACACCTGCGTTGTTACGGGGCAGGTCATACAGGTTGTTACCAATATTATTTACTTGTTCCAATAGACCTATAAATACTTCTTCCCAGTTTTAGGACTGAATATTCCATATTTATTTCTTTCTTTTCTTTTTTCTTTCCTTTCAGGTATTTGCCTTGGGAAATGCTAAGCTGAATAATGAGTTATGACAAAGTGCTCAGCTTCATTTCTCACCTCTCTTTCTTGAGTGCCAGATGCATTTACAGCTTCTTTCAGGTCTGAAGACACCAAAGTGTTAGAGAAGTTGATTTGATTTTCCATTTACATTACTAAGGATTCTATTATCAGAACACCAAGAAGGTATCTTGTGCTAGATATCCCAAACTCTAATAGATTCTTCCCCCAACTGGACTCGGGGATTTCTCCAGCTCCCTCACTAACACACAGAAACATTCAAAAATGCTCAATGCATTGGGAAAATGCTCTGAGGTTTCACACTGCTGCTTCTCTAACAATAGAAACATCACCATCTGAGGTGAGAGAGCCCAGTTTGGAGTGAGAGCTACATCTTCCTCACATATTAATACCTTTATAGATCGCAGCCTGATCCCCGCTTCCTTACTCCGAGTTGCCTTTTTCATTACAAACTGGTCAGCTGGCAGTCTTTGTAAAAGGATGTTTCATAAGAACTCCATATATTGCACCTGGGTATTATGATGAACAAGAGACTTCCCATTAAGATCCTTGACTATGTGTTCAAAACTGCAACTGTCATGTTTTGGATGACCTGAACACTTGTATTTTTACAGGTTATGTTAAGCCTTTGTTTTTGTAAGCATATGATCAAACTGAGCTGTATTTTGCTCTTATTCTGCATTATTTCAACAGCATTATTTCCAAATGAGATATTCTTACAAGTGGTACATACGCAGTAAGTTCTCCATGGAAGAGCTTTAGGTCTTCTTTTATAAAACCTTTTGTACACTGAAGCAGTAGGCAGTACAAATACTGAATATCTCCATTTCAAAGGACTTTAGAAAACACTGGGATGTCCGAAGTCTTTGAGAAGCCTACACACTAAATTTTGGCTATGCGATGCAATCAACAGCAGTAATAATAATCTTGACTTCCAGGATAAGCGGGGATTTGAAATTAGTTTGAGCATTGGAGACTGTAGTTTATAAGGAGAAAAGGATTATCTCCTGATGTCTGTGCTGGCATTCAAGGGAGGAAGGCAATTTTTTCTGCCAGTAAAGAGAAGATTATTGGTAGAAAAAGGAGGGATTATTCTTCACTTTAGGCTCAGATTTCTTTTGTAGTGGAATCAAGCAAAATTGTTCTCTATCATCTCAGAAAAAGGTATTAATTTCTCAGATACTCTGGAAAATCAAGACCTAATCAATTTTAATTGTGTATAGCAGATCACTACCTCCAGGAAGAGTAATATAGATTAACTGTGGACCTCGGCTGAGTACTTGCTGCATGCTCGCTCCAGGTCAAAAGGAGCTTGTGTAAATGTCAGTGGTATAACTGATCTGTGACACAACTGATCTGTTGTGTGGTAAATCAATATTGTCTTAATTACAGCTTCTGGAGGCAAATATATAGTCTTCAGAGAAGGATGGCTTAGTTAGCTTTAGCATAATTTATAAAAGCTTAAGTAGTTCATTAATGAATTAATTGACTGCAGATCATTAAAAAGACCCACTCGAGGTTTTCCCATACTACTAATCTAACTAGGACATTGCTGGTGGAGACTGCATAATGGGCTTTGGTCAGACCCACCAGTCACCATGCGTAAGTGTTAATATGGCAGAGATCCAGAGAGGTGGTGGCATTAGGGTTCACCACCCCTGAACAGCCCCCAGCAGCCACAACCAGGCAGAGGGCGCAGGGGTGAGTGCCGCTGGTTTGCAAAGCACCGTCGCCCCTTCTCCTGGCCGCTGGAGTGGATTTTTGTGATAACCACTGCTCGTCATCACATGTCATAGAATCATAGAATCATAGAATCTTTATGGTTGGAAAAGACCTCAAAGATCATCAAGTCCAACCTTCTACTCAATGCCACCATGCCTGCTAAACCCACTAAACCACGTCTCGAAGCGCCACATCTAAACGTTTTTTGAACACCTCCAGGGATGGTGAGTCCACCACCTCCCTGGGGAACTTGTTCCAATGCTTAAATGTCCGATGTCATACTGAAGTAGACAATGAATTGCAATGGTTTCACAACATGACTTGGAAGCCAAGGAAGAAACTCTTTTTGCACCACCTGAAGCATTTTCCTGACCATGAGTAGGGTGTCAATAAGGGGCAGACAGTGCTGCTGTAGCGACTGTAGTGCCCGGAGCCAGCACCACGGAAAGGGTGAGTGAGCCCATGAGCCTCCTGCCTGGGGCCTTGGAACAAGAGCAGCTGAAGAAAGGCAGCAGATGTAGGGTGATCGCAGGAGGGTTTCAGCGTTGCCGCTTATGCTGAGGGCTGGCGTGAGGGCAGACGGTTGCAAAGCAATACCAGCAGCTGCCTTCAGCCAAACCTGGGCGGTATTTGCAATGTGAATGGTTTCATGTTGCCTTTTCTAACACAGACGACGCCAAGGCTTTTCTGGCTTTGCAGCACCTGGCAACACTCTTTGATCAATATCCCCATCCCTGAGGAAAAGGCAATTTCCTTGCAGAACAAAGCCTGCAGGAGAAAGTGCTTGTTGAATCTTAAAAATGACCAGCTTATTGCCAATGAGAGCCTTCCTTAATGGCCACACATGATGTTCACCTGCTGATGGGTGGCTTCACTGCACATTGTCGGACATTTACACGGGATGGGCAGGCTGCTTTGTGCAGCATGGGGAAGGGGGAGGTGGTCAGTAGTATGAGAAGGTGAAAGAGTCATCAGTGCCAAAGAAGATAAATCCCCTCTGGAGTATCAAAACCAACGATGTGGGTATAACTTCACCCCAGAGAGGGAGTAGGCAGTGGGCTGTGGTGGTCCCCACGCCTGCTGTCGTAGTCCTGTGGCAGCAGTGGGCTGTGGTTACTGCTTCATTCTCCATCAGGGGAGCTACAACTGGATTTATTTTTATATTCTTTATTTGTCTGGTTCAGGGCTCGCTACAATTTTTTTTTGAGGTGTGGAGCAGCCCCAAAAGAGAATTTATGATGCTTAAACCAGGAGAGTAGTAGTAACACCCAATTCAGTTTAAAAATAAGTTTCATACTTCTGTTAAGAGAGTTTTAAATGCCACAGTTGCTGTGGTTTCCTATGCATTTAAAAATGCCACATCAAGGGTGCTGAAACTGGTTAGTGCTTCATCTCACCTTTCCATTTTTATGCCTCTTCCTGGACATTATAGGGAAGATCATGTATTGCAGAAATAAGTTAGGATAGGTATGCACTTACATAAAACATTGATTTTTCTTTCAAACCCTATTACACTGCTGTATTAGCTCTGGATGATCTGGAGTTAATTTTCCCCACAGCAGCACTCACAGTGTTGTGTTTCGTATCCGTAGCAAGGAAGGTGTTGATAACACCCCAGTGTTTTGGCTACTGCTGAGCAGTGCTCCCACAGCACCAAGGCTGTCTCTCCAACATTCCCCCCTCACCAGTAGGCTGGGGTGGGCAAGGTCTTGGGAGGGGACACAGCCAGGACAGCTGACCCAAGCTGACCCAAGGGCTGTTCCACACCTTATGATGTCTGCTCAGCAAGAAAAGCTGAGAGAAAGGAGGAGGAGGTGGGGCCATTCGTTATGACAATGTTTGTCTTCTGGAGCAACCGCTATGCATACTGGAGCCCTACTTCCCAGGAAGGGGCCGGGCATCGCCTGCTGATGGGAAGTAGAGAATCAATCTTTTCTTTTCCTTTGCCTCCACACATGGCCTTTGCTTTAGCTTTATTAAACTGCCTTTATCTTGACCCACGAGGTTTTTTTCCATCTTATTTTCTCCTCATCCCTGTCCTGCTGAGGAGGGCTGTGACAGAGCGGCTTTGTGGGGTGGGCACCTGGCATCCAGCCAAGATCAACTCACCACAGCTCTGCACACCGCGTGTCTCCAGGCAGGGTACTGCCCACATGAACCTTCAGGCTGACCCAGCAAAGCTGTCCGTATGTGCCTGATCAGAGAGCTCAGCAGAGACCTGAGCCCCACAGACCTCAGAGACCTCTTGAGCCTTTGGAAGGACCTCGGGGACATTGCAACAGATACCAACAGAACAGGTGAGCAATGTGGGAAGAGCAGAGGCAACGCAATGGCTCGCCTGTTCGCGGGCAGAACTCTGCCCTGCTGCTCCTCCCAGGTACAAAAGCAGTCATTTAAAATAAACACTGAGATAAATTCAAACCTTTTTTTCCTGAAAGCCACTTTTCATTCCAGTGACCTTCCTCTCTAATAAATGGTTAACGCTATGGCATTTGTTTGATTAAAGAGGAGTCAAGGAGCTACTACTCAGAGGTCACTGCAAAATACAATGGTGCATTTCACTACTATTCATGCATAAAGAGTGCAAGATATTCCTCACAACCTCTGCTGTTTATGAGTGCAGGCAGCTCAGCTCGCTTCCCATCCCACTGCCCAGTGAGAACTTCTCTGCCTTAATCATAGCAGTACCTGTGCTCATTTTCTTCCCTTACGTAAATAATTAATGCCATGAAAATGCGTTCCTTCTTTAATCTGTGTGCCGCAGTTTTCAATGTCAGTCTGTACAGTTAGGAACTTAATTCCTTAATTAGGCTCCGACGCAGCCAATTTTCAAAAATGTGGGATCTCACTCAGAAATGAATAGATGAGTGAAATGACTCACTGATTGCACTTTAGGTGTGCTTGCAGGGAAGTTACCTGCTCTGGGAATCGTACCTGGGCTCTTTGTAATTCCTTACCCTGCCTGTGTGCTGCCTGCTCATTGCCAGGAGGCAGAGCAGCAGCCCTGGCTGGGCGGGTGGCTGCGGCAGCAGGGATGTGAACACAGCCCAAAGACAGCACGTGCTTTGACATCCTCATTGATTCTTGCCCCAGGAGAATCCATATCACTTAGTCTGATCTTCATAACTCTGTACAAAATGCCTTATCTAATAGTTTTTCATCAAGACCTTATTTCTCTTCTCAGTAGGAAATACCTGACAGAAAGAAAACCAGGCTCAGTTTAAAGCCATTGGCATGGAGCTCTGCAGGTTCAATTTCATTTTTCTAGAAAGCACCCAAAACCAGTAGTCCAGCCGGATAATTTCGACATTAGCTTAAGTACAAGGTGACACCAGATCTTTGAAAAAAACAAACCAAAAATGCAGCAAGTCTGTGGTGGCAACGCTGGGAAGAGCACTCAGATCTGTCAGGTGTTAAACTGGAACCTTTAATTGTCCTTCCCCACAGGACCAGAGTAAGCCCAGGCACAGCCTGAAGCCCTGGTGGGAAATGATGTCTCAGGCTTTTTATTGCAAAAAACTAAAATAATAAATAATGGAATATTAAAAGCATGTACCAGGCACTGTTACATTAGCAGGCTTAATAACTTTCCTCAGATATTACTTTGTTGTACTTTGTAAAATGATCTTGACTACATCAGCAGCGTGGGTGACTACTGTGTTGGTGAGATACAGCTATTGCGGTGCACATTTGCTGTCACCATGGGCTCGCAGATAATAAACATAATTACCTCCACGGCACCATCCAGTGCTTCTCCTCGCATAAATTATTTTGCAATAGCGTGACCTTTCCTCATGTGGTGTGCTGTGCTGTTATTGTATGTCGTGATCCTATTTCAGCATGGTATTAACTGCACTGTAGCGAAGCTGTGGAACTGTTGAACACAGCTCCTAGAAGATTTCAGCCATTTATTGAATTCCAAAAAAGGAAAGATTCATTTCTTACCAGAGCTTCAAGAGGTTCCTTGGGGTTTTGTCTTGGTAATGTTGTGTGGTTTTTTCCCTATACCACGTTGCGTAGGCATGCTTATAGAATCCGATTTACACATATATCTGATTTACACTTCCACCCCCTCTCCTGGGACAGTCTAGACAGCTTTACAAGATTGATAGACAGGAGAGTATCTGAAAGGCTGCACTTTTCTGTTCAAAGGTGCTCAGATGTTGAACACCCTTTGGCAATAGCCCTGAATCTGGGGGAGTAAACTCAGTTCTTTGAGATGGCAGGAGTCCTTGGAGAAACAGCACTGCATCAAACGTACTCAGCTGGAAACTGAAGAGCAGGGTCGTGCACACAATGCGTAATATCAGCAAGCCGTTAGGCAAATGTCAGGTTAGCTGATCTCTGGGAGCACAGCTGCTTTTCGGAGCGTCCTTTCTTCCCTGCTTCCTAGTATTACTTTGCTGCTACAGATCCCTCTTCCCCTAGTACCAACGGCAATATTGTTTTCCAGAGCTGAGATGAATAGATGCACCCTATATTCAGTCTGTGGTGAAGTGACATAATCCTTATTTCTGATAAATCTTATTTCTGATAAAGGGAAGGTAACAGCAGACCTTTATATCTAATATTGAATCTTTGGAGAGACTGCAGGGCTGCCTTGTTCATTCTCTGTGAGTGAGTGATATGTCTCCTTTCGATCTCCAGTCTGACGACCATCTATTTCCTCTCACCATCACTGGGTGTGCACCAGGACTTACTTGCCAGTGGGATGAGACAAGGGGAAAGCTTCTCTTCCACGTCTGGATGTTCAGTGCCTTCCCAAAGAACTGCTACCAGGTATCCCGGTAGGATCGGATCAGGAAGGTTTGCATGTAACCCCTGCTGTGCCTGACCGGGCACCAGCTCTGTACAGTACTCAGATGTGACTAGAGAAAACAGATATCACACTCACCCTTGAAGGCCTTCTAAGAAGAGACTTTTGCTTCAAACTGCCTGGTATTCATCACAGGACACGCTCCCAGTTTGTGCTTCTCTAGTGAATTAAATTCCCTGTACTCTTCCTCTTATCTCTCGTAGGGTTTTATACACTTGATTTTTGCTTTGTGAGTCTTTTAACATTATTATTAAGAGTACAAGGCTTCTCAGCAGGCTGCAAAAAGGAAATCTCTGCTGGCATAAACAGCCCAGGCCCCTTCAGTTCAGCCTGTGAAATGGCTGGCTGCGTGTTTCTTTGAGTGGTCTGTCTTTATTGTTTAAATTGATAAGCAAAATCCTAGTTCTTCAAAAATTATGCAGGTGTGAAATTATGCATGAGCTATAGAACAAAAGAAACAAGGCAAATAAAAGTGGAAGTGGAAGAAGTAGTGGTTTACTATGCAAGGAAATAAATGGCATTTTACATTGTCATGAAAACTGTGAGATATTTATTTGATTTTTCTTTTGCATTAGCATAAGCTAATACATATTCTCTGACCAGTAGCAATGGGCTTATGGTGGAGGTCACATCTTTTCTGCATTTCATCATGACAGGAAAATTAAAAAATAAACCTGAAGAGAACCTGAGACACCAAAGCATCCTGAGGGGGACCAAACATCATTGTAATACTGAAATGTGAAATTTGCGCTGTACCTCCAGTAATTCAGTAGATTGTGTCTGACAAAAGACTCAGATTGGATCTCAGTCCTTCCTTTGAAGTTCCGTTAGCAAATAGATCTACTGTAGCAAGAGTTAGAGGATTTTACTTGTAAATTTGATGTAAAAATGAAATTGGGGTTTGCCCTGTAATTATAACTGTGAAAGCAGGGATTTGACTGTGTACGTTCCCAGTACACTTAGTCACTCGTTCCCTTGGGGGGGGGTCCAGGAACTCCCCAGCCAGTCTCTGCATAGATGAGACATGGGACTGGTTTGGTTCAATGGACTGATGTGCGACAAAGTGCTCAGCTGAACTCCTACTGCCTTCACTGTGAAGCGTTTGACCCATTTTGACAGCTGCTCCCCAGGGAGGGGTTTTGAACAGCCCTGCAGATTCCCCCTGGGCAGCTGCTGCTGTACATGGACCAACGGATAGACATGGCTGCTCTACCTTGGTGTGCTGAGTAACATCCCGGGTGATGACTCCGGCCTTCCCAGAGACACCCTGAGGCTGTCCCTGCAGCAGAATTGACCAAACGGTATGTAAATAGGACAGCTGTATGGTCGCTGGAAACTGTTTCTGCAGATGCAGGAGTGGTCACATAGGAAAGTCCTTTGTGCATTCCTAAGATAGGAAAAGTTTTTACATGGTTGAAGAAAATCGGTAGCAATGGATCTTGCTTGTGTGGGTGTGATCATGTAGGACCATAGCCCAGCTGGATGTAAAAAACCCCCATGGCTACAGTTTGGGGTGTCTCACCTGATCCAGCTGAAGATGCTGCTGCAATGACCCTTGCAGACCCCCATCACCAACCAGACAGCAGCTGATCATCCTCTCTGAGAGATTCCATTTCCCTTGTGAGTATTATCCTATGTAGAGATCTCAATAAATCAGTTCATCTGAAAACCATTGTCTCTCAGTATCTGCACCACTATGGCAGAAACCTTATCTTCACATGTAGAAAACTAATAAAGTCTTTATGCTGGAGCCCTAAAAATAACTGGTATCTTTCAGAGATGCAATAATCGTCTTTAAATAAATAATTTTAAAAGCCTTAGTAAACAATAGGGGATGCTTTCCTTCCTTACAGGTTGTTAAGCAATCCTGTAGAGTTTCACAGCACAGACACAGTTCCCTATTAATGATACATTCTCTATAATTTCTTCTCGCATTAAATGTCACAGTATCTTCCCTTACAGTTGGGGTGAAATTCATGTGCTACCATTCTTTCAGCTCTCAGGAACCTGCTCCTCCTTTATCACCCCTCCAGCTGAAGGAAGGCTAGAGGCCAGACCATAATGGATAAAATGAGTTTGTATGAAACTAGTACAGTAGATATTAGCATTTGTGCCACAGGTATACATTGTTTTAGATTATTTCTGTGTTAGTATCAATAAACATTGGCATACTGCACTAATGCCTTAGAATCTCACCAGCTGGAACAATGCTACGGGAAGAGGTATATTGAATTTAAAAATACACAATCATATAGGTTTTAATTTGGAAGAAGAAGGAAATAAAAGAGAGAGAACTGGCATGGAATCAACTGTGAAAATTTTCCTATGTGATACATTTGCACAATTTTAATGGACAGCCAATCTTAACAGATGTGAAGAAGCTTTGCAGGCTTTTCCCGTGAAAAACGGCTCACAAAAACCCATAGTGCTGTGCTGCCATTTACTCTACCAACCAGGAGAACTGGAGACACATCTCTGTGTTAGTCCAGGTCACCCACAGCTGCTGTGGAGAGTCCGTGAGGAATTTCAATAAACTTTGATGTCTTCAGGAAAGAAGACATTCAAAGTTTTTTCAAGTTTTTCTCTAAAGTGGTAAGTTTGCTCTCAGCTTTCTGCGAGTTCTCCCACAGCTTCTTGTGGCTTCATGAGAAGTAGAAGGTCAGTTACCAACTCAGCCTTATATTTACAGAGTCACCATTGCATTTCAGCTGACTCAGAGGCCTTCTCAATCAAAAAAGCATGTTAAGACAAAATGTTATTTATCCAAACAGCACACGCTGCCTCCCCCCAGCTCCCTTCCTGGTTTAATTTGATGAGCTCGAACACTGTGGGTGATCAGAGTGTCCTGAAAGTGCAACTTTTACCTTCATATGTCATATCTGGAGTCTGAGGAAAAGCGTTCCAGAAAAGCAGAGCCTTCCTAGGATGGCTGAGCATAATATGTGATTGTTCTGAAATAGCCCAAGGCAAATCTGTGAGCAAGCGCTGATCTTCAGCAGCAGCAGCATCATCTAAAAGCTTTTAGTAGTGGGCACTGATTTTGCTTCTTCTGCCATATTTTGGTGAGCTATAGTGGCTTTTCAGGAGATGAGAGAAAATCTGCATTGCTAGAATTTGGGGCCTGGGGGTTTGCCTTGCCCTTCTTGTGCATGCACACAGGCTTTCTGGTTATTGCTCCCTGCCAAGTCTGTCCTGCCCGGTCGTTTTGGTACTGCACTCCACTTGAGGTCAGATCCTCCAGGGACACCATGTGTGTCGCAGGTGCAGTAGCAGTGAGGCACCTGGAAGTGTTTATTAAGAGTAAATTCCACATACAAATAGCAAGTACAGCCCTTTCAGCTTATGCAGCCCACAGCTGATGGTATAGATACAGCTTGACAGTACAGTCTGATGCGGGAAGGCAATCCATGTGTTTGTCCTCATCTGAGCAAAATATGCACAGGAACACAGGTTTGGAAAAGCCACCCACAAAGGACATACTTAGGAGCCATCACTGACCAGATTAACCAGCAAAGCCAGAGCTGGAAGTGCACTGCCGGTTTCTGACAGCTGAAACAACAGAAAGGGATATATGAGTTTTCCTATCCCTGGTTTGCGGCTTGGCAGTCCTCCTTGCAGCTTTAAAATCTATATGAGTTTTAAAATATTGATGGTATAAGGATGTTTGCTAGCTGACATACTCCTCAGCTTGACAGAGACACCCTGTGCTGTTAGACAGATAAAATAAAGAAACCTCAGGGGCCAGCAGAACAGGACCATGCCAGAATTAGCTGGAAATGTAGAAGGAAAGTACAAGGTTTAGCTACAGTAATGGCTAACCAGGCCACAGCGAGGTGCCTCGTTTGGCTCAGGAACCTCTGCTCTGTCCTGTCTGATGTTCGGTGGTCAACCTTACACGTTTTGGTTTGCACATGGACAGTAGAGACCCAAGCCAGTGTAACTTGGGAGTTGCAGCTCTGAGACAAATCCAAGTTTCTGTCTAAGCAGACAGAAATGATATGAACCCAGGTCTCTGCCATACCTTAGCCACCTTCTCCATTGCTAGGCTGCCTTTAGCCTCTGCATTTCTCTGCAAGTAGGGATTAAATTCCCTGATGTTAATTCAGGGTCTTTCCTGTTTTATATTGAGTGAATGTAGATGGAGACCTGTCTATTTGCTTCTGGACCAACTGGTTTGAGTTGTGATAATGGCAGTCTTGGCTAGAGAGACTACAAAATAGTGGAGAGGTTGGGTAAAGGCACCTGATAGCTGGAGGAAGACAAAAGGTCTCCTGTCTTCAGAAAAAGGCCGTTCAGGGAACTACAGGCTGGTCTGCCTCACTTAAACTCCTGGGAAAATTACTGAGCAAGTCCTATTGGAGCCCATTTCTGGGAACACAGAAAAGAAGAAGATGAGGAAAGGCTGAGGGAGCTGGGTCTGTTCAGCCCAGAGAAGAGAAGACTGGGAGGGGATCTCATCAATGCTTATAAATACCTTAAGGGTGGCTGTCAAGAGGATGGGGCCAGACTCTTTTCAGTGGTGCCCAGTGACAGGTTAAGGGGCAACGGGCACAAACTGAAACTCAGGCAGTTCCACCTGAATATGAGGAAGAACTTCTGTACTTTGAGGGTGGTCGAACACTGGCACAGGCTGCCCAGAGAGGCTGTGGAGTCTCCTTCTCTGGAGAGATTCAACATGTCCTTGTTCCTGTGCAACCTGGTGTAGGTGACCCTGCTTTGGCAGGGAGTTGGACTGGATGATCTCCAGAGGGCCCTGCCAACCCCGATCAGTCTGTGATTCTGTGATTCTGTGATGGAGAGTCACATTCAGCACAGGTATCCAAGGGTAAATTGGACCTAACCAGCCTAATTGTTTTCCATGATAATTTGACTGGATTTTTGAACAATGGGAGAGCAGTCACTTACCTTGACTTTAGCAAGACTTTCAAAACTGTTTCTTACAATATTTTTGTATCGCTGTTTTGATGTTATGGTCTGGATGGGTGGAGAAGCAGATAGGTAAATATCTGGCTGGATGGTCAGGCTCAGATGAAGACAGTGGTTATTGGGACACCTCTGCCTGGAGACTGTTAGCAAGTGGAGTGTCTTAGGGTCTGTCCTAGGACTTGTCTGATTTAACATCTCTATCAATAACCTGGAGGATTACAGACTGAACTCTCATCAAGTTTGTTGATGTCACCAGATGGGAGTCCAGTCAATTTGCACAAGGTCAAGGTTTCTATCCAGAGGGACATGGACAGGCTGGAGGAATGAGCCAATGAGAACCTCATGAGATTCATCAAGGCCAAATGCCAGCCACTGCTCCAGAGGAGAAAGGGTCTGCTGCAGGCTGGGACCAACTGCTTGGGGAGAAGCTCTGCAGGAAAGGCTCCAGGGGTCCCAGTGGGCAGCAAGCGGGACACAAGCCAACAGCAAGCCACAGAATCAAGAAGGGTGAGGTTGGAAGGGATCTCTGGAGGTTATCTCATCGAACCACTCTGCACACGCAGAGCCACCCAGAACCGGTTGCCCATGACCATGTCTAGATGGCTTTTGAATATCTCCAAGGTGGGAGATCTTGATACACATTGACAACCCCCCCGAACCTTCTCCTCTCCAGGCTAAACAGTCCTGGCTCTCTCAGCCTTTTCTCGTATGTCAGATGCTCCAGTCCCTTCATCATCTTAAGGGTCCTTCACTGGACTGTCTCCGGTATGTCCATGTCTCTTTTGTATGGAGAAGCCCAGAACTGGACACAGCACTCCAGGTGTGGCATCAGCAGCGCTGAATAAAAAGGGAAGGATCACCTCCTTCCTGGCAGTACTTTTTCTAAAGCAGCTGAAGATAACATTTGCCTTCTTTGCAGCAAGGGCCCATTTCTGGCTCATGTTCAACTTGGTATCCACCAGTACCCGCAGTGCCTTTTCTGCAAAACTGTTTTTCATGTAGATGGCCCTCAGTGTATATGGGTGCCATGGGGTTGTTCCTCTCTAAGTGCAGGATTTCGCACTTCTTGTTGAGCTTCATGAGGTTCCTGTCAGCCCATTTCTCCAGCCTGTTGAGGTCCCTCTCAATGGCAGCATGACCCTCTGGCATATCAGCCACTCTTCCCAGCTTTGTGTCACCAGAAAACTCGCTGAGGGTACACTCTGCCCCACCATCCAGATCATTAATGAAGATGTTAAAGACGACTGGACCCAGCGTTGAACCCAGGTGTACACCGCTAGTTACTGGCCTCCAACCAGACTTCATGCCATGGATCACCTCTCTTTGGGCCCAGATGTTCAGCCAGTTATCAGTCCAACTGACTGTCTGCTTATCTAGCCCATCAGCTGCTTCTCTGTGAGGATGTTACGGGAGACAGGGTCAAAGGCCTTACTGAAGTCCAGGTAGACAATAACCACTGCTCTCCCCTCATCTGCCAAGGGAGTAATTTCATCATAAAAGTTTATCAAGTTGGTCAAGCATGACTTCCCCTTGGTGAAGCCATGCTGAGTCCTGGCAGCAAAGACAGTCACCGACAGCCCGGGCTGTGTGAACAGGGGCAGAACCAGAGATTGAGGGGGGCGGCTATCTCCCTCTACTCAGTACTTGTTAGATGACATCTGGATTACTGAATCCAGTCTTGGGTCCCTCAGTACAAGACAGACTGAAAAACTAGAGGGAGTTCAAGGGCGACCGCCAAGATGGTGGGGATTGGAGCACTTGCCCTGTAAGGGAAGTCTGGGAGAGCTGGGCTTGTTCAGTCTGGAGCAGAGATGGGTTTGGGGGGACCTAACAGCAGCCCCCCATGTGTACAAGGAGGTCATCGAGGAGATGGAGACGGGCTCTTCACAGTGGTGCAGGGTGGGAGGCTGAAAAACAAAGGGCATAAAGTGAAACAGGGAAGGGTCAGACTGGATCTAGGGAGACATTTCTTCGCTGTGAGAATAGTCAGTCAGTGGCACGGGCTGCCCAGAGAGGTTGTGCAGTCTCTGTCCTCAGAGGTTTTTATGTCCCAAGCGAACGAAGCCCTGAGCAGCCTGGTCTGGCCTCAGAGCTGACCTGCTGTGAGCAGGAGAGTGGACCAGAGACCCCTGAGGTCCCTCCCCACCTAAACCATCTTGAGATCCTGTGGTCCTCTACGAGCTGAGGCTGACCTCTGCATGGCTGCTGGCTGTCTCCAAGGGACCCTTTTCTCATTGCTTCACTTACCAACCTTTTCTTCTTATATCCCCTTCACCAGAATCCAGTGTCGCACTGTTGTATCCATTTGGGTACTCTGAGTTGCATCTGCTTGACAGAGCACTTGCTAAATGGGATAGTGGTTAAGAGTGGGATGAAACCTAAGTTTTGTCAATACAGAGAAGCACTCTGCTGTAATTTTTTTTCACTGTGAGGATATACATAGAAGTTTGCAGAGCTTGATGTTCATACAAATACATTTACCTGTGGGAGGGGAATGACTCATCTCTGGATTTTGAAAATGGAAGTGATGACTGGATTGTTTTTTTGGAGACAGGCTTTTACACCATCTGCAATGCTGTCATGTTACTGTGAACAGAACCAAAATGCAATCGGAACAACACTGTAAAGTAGACTTATGTGAGAAATTCCATTGGCCATACTGTGGGAATCTTACTAATAGCAGTAAGAATTACAGTTTATATGAAAAATAAAGAAACCTGCTACTGAGAGCCTTCTATCTGTTCCTAGAAGTTAGAGACTAGGTTTAGCCCTGAAAACTGAGGCTTTATCTTCTTTCTGACATTCTTACTGGCATTAATTCATGTAACCATTCAAATTTCATTCAACCTTGCAGAATCCTTGACCTGAATTGCACCTCTATCAATGTATTTGCTCCACAGTCTAATTATCTGCTGTAAGGAATGAATTTTATCAGTTTTCATTCTGCCAACTTCTGGGTTTGTTAGCATAGCTCCTTGTTCTTGCACTGCAAGAGAGAGGAAACAGAAGTTCCCCAACTACCTTCTCTATCACATTCCTTTATTTAGTATAGTTATTTCTCATCTCCCTTGATTAATTTCCTTTCTAAAGGAAACAATTTCACTCTTTTCAGTCTCCCTTTAAATGTTGTTCTGTGTTCTTAATAATTATTCTATATTCTTAATAATTATAACAATATAATTCAGAATTCATTCTCTTAAGCCCTCTATAATTCTGTGCAATCTCTCTCAAAAAAATGGTGGCTGCTAATGTAGAACTAGCAACATAATTGCATTACTTTTGCAGTATTCTTCCCCAGCCCAGTTTTTTATGCAGTCTGACATATCGTTTGCTTTTTTCCATCACTGTGATGCATGAAGTAGTGGTTCCAGTGATCTATCTGTTGCGATATGCAGCTTCTTTTCCTTAGGTGATAAAGCCAACATACTTCTAATTTAACTGTTGAAGAAAAAGTAGGTTTGTGGGATTTTTGTACTTACCAACTTTACATTTCACTTGTCTGTCTACTGTCTGTTCTGCATTCTACAGTTCTTTCTCCTGTTTTCATGTTCTGAATAGCCTAAATAACTTTATCAGATCTCAGATTTTATGGGCAGATTCTGTAGGCAGAATTCTGCCAGTTTTTTCATATCATTCCTTTTCCATGACAATGCTTTTTTTCTTATGCATAGTGCAACCAATTTTGGTTTTCTTGTGCTGGGAATGCTATATTCCTCCTAAAGCAAGCAGACCTACAAACTTCCCCCAGATCCCATTTTCCACAGATTCACAGACAAATAAAACAACTCACAGATGGAGAAAGGAATAAAGGAAAGGACTTAAATGGATTTCCAGCTCATTCCCCTGCATTTTCAGATTATCATGTAGAAGACATCAATTCTATGAAAGCATCTGTTCTCCATTCCTTCTCCCATCCCACTAAACAGAAAAACAGCAAAGACCAAAATTTAAGTTTTTAAAGTTTTTTAAAGTCTGGAATTTTACCTGTAGTGTAAATAAAAATTCCGAAAACATTCAGATCATGAGCAGCCCCATTCAAAGGCATTGCTAGCACACTGGGACATCAATAATTTCAAAGTACAACTTACAAAGTGATTTTTTTTTTTTTTCAATTGATGCTGTAGTTCACTAGAAAAAGAAAACAAGAACTCACCTGCTAATTGTGGAGGTTTTCTGCTCCATATGACTAATAATATGGGAGAAGATTTACTGAGAAACTTCTTTCTCTTCCTTCTCCCATGCTCGTAGATCAAAATACCCATGGTAGCAGAAACATATGGCAACTTGGCAGTGTATTGTTTTGGTAATGGAACTAGCTCATTGCTGAAAGCAGGACAATGGCATTAACGCAGCCTTCCTCTCAGACTGGAAAGCAGGACCTGATAACAAAACATCATACTACCATAGTTCTACCATTTCTCGTATCTAAGTTTGCATATAAAGGGACAATGCCTAGAAGATATTGTGCGGCACTATGCAGACATCACTGCACATCACTGCAGAACTTGAGCCCAGAAACTCCAGCCTGGGCCAGTCTGGGCTCCCTCTGAACCCACAGAGTGTGTCCCAATCCTGCTGCAATAAGCATCATAGTGTCTCTTCTAGCACGCACGGTGTAGATAACTTTCAGAAAAAAACATGTGTTTACTATCCCTATGATTCTCTGTACAGAAGGAGGCTTGAAGTAGATGGGGAGCCACAATGCTGTCCTGAAAATGTAGGCAATGTCAGGTACAAGTTAGGTCTGAGGATCTTGCACTCAGTGCAGAAAATTTCTCAAGGATCGTGTTCAACTGTTTATACTTTCTGATTTGTTCATCCATGGCACAGCACAAGCCCATTAATATGGCCTTAATAGTTACAGTTATGAGAATTTTGTAAGTTGTACTACGTAGTATTTTTAAGATCACAAAACTCCAGTTGTATATTTTATAGGAAAAAATCATGGAAAGGTTTTGAGATTACCTCTTGGAAGTTAATGGTGGAGCAGATCTCCACCTGCAGCCTGTGGAGGACCCCATGCCGGAGCAGGTGGATGCCCAAAGGAAGCTGTGACCCTGTGGGAAGCCCACACTGGAGTAGGTTCGCTGGCAGGACTTGTGATCTTTTATTAATAGGTGATAAATTAAATTAATTTCCCCAAATTGAGTCTATTTTGCCTATGACAGTAATTGGTAGGGGATCTCCCTGTCTTTATTTCGACCCACAAGTTTTCTTCATCTATTTTCTCTTCCTGTCCTGTTGAGGAGGGGCAGTGACAGAGCAGCTGGTGGGGCTCTGGCAGCCAGTCAAGGTTAGGCCCACCACACAGCCCCTCTCTGTAACCTAAACAAACTTGACATCTACCAAACACAAATTTGCCCGTAGAGAAGATTTTTCACAGTATACATGGTCTCCATTCATTCAATGATTATATTCAAATGCAAAAGCACCATGCATAACCTCTTCTACAAATAAAGGCATCATCTTCCATATATTGTACTTTGCATCTGAGTGCCCAATGCCTGGTGTTAGGTATCAAAGGCCTTTGTGTAGAGACATTATAAAAAGTTTCTAGTCATGGATATACTGCAGGAGGTAAGAGGGCTTTAGCTTTTGATGTGACTACTGTGTCATGCACAGCTGTGCAACCATTTCTATTTCCAAGTTGTGTCTGTCCTAGAAGCTGCCAGCCCACAAAAATGGCAGAAGCAGAGGGGCTGGATAACTGGGCCCATTAGTCAGTCTGAAAAAAACAACTTTTTGGGTGTGACTCTCTTAATGCAAAAATGATCGAAAAACTTTTCTTTAGTTGTTCAGGCAGATGAAGTCCTGCTGA
>NW_009601957.1:0-4482 GCF_000690535.1 Cariama cristata | reverse complement strand
AGGTTTTTTAACAATTTTTAGAAGTTCCTTTAAAAAAACATTTTTTTTTTTTTTTTTTTTTAAACAGTGATCAGACTGTTCCGAAGCTCCAGACACTGAAGAGGTCAGGGAGCTGGGAATGCTGATTGTGGAAGAGAGGAAAGTGTCTTTGCTTTGCCCTCATTTATAGAGACAAGCTGATAGAGTGGAAAGCATACTTTCAATAACAAATACTAAATCCTGAGCATGAACACTTGACTCTCCTACAAGGAGCAGAAGCTCCATCTCTTCTGTCTTAAAACGGTATCAACCAGCAATTTGAGATCCAAATGTTTGGAAGTCCTGACTTCCTCTATTGCCTTTTTTGCTCATGTTTGTTTCTTCAAAGCCCCTTGAAAGCCACAAAGAAGCCTGGCAGAATCAATTTTCTACCAAGAGAACCTGACATTACGTTAGACCAGCTACAAAGGAGAGTGGTAAAGCAGAGGAAATCAAATCAGAGAGATCAGTCTGAGAAAGAGGCAATGTGTGGTGGGAAGTGTAGACAGCTAGCAGAACAAAAAGGGCATTCCGACTGAAAACAAAACCTGTAAGGAATGTAGAACCTGTAATTGCTGCTGAAACAGCTACGTTATACTGGTACTGAAATAAGGAGATTTTAAAAAAAGCAATAAAACAGCCAAGGCTGATGGCAATAAGCAGTGAACAGGAAAATCACTTTCTGTGCTACAAGCTGCTGAGGAAAAACTGAAAGCAAGGCCAGGGAAAGAAGGAAAGAGTTTAGATTAGTTTCTTAGAAAATATTTCTTTCTAAGACAAATGTTAACAGTGGCAAAGATGTATGAACTGCCCTGCGATGGCTGTTTGTAGAGAAAAAAATGATGTGTAGATTTTATTGGGTTGTCACTGGAAAATAACATTTTTTTTTTTCTTTTGCATGTATTGCATAAATTAGATTCCAGCTTCTGAGCCATGAAAACCAAAAACCTATTTAATATCATACTTGCTTTGAGGGGAACAAGCCTCCTGCCATATTGTATAGCAAGCGAGAGACTAGTGGAATGTATAATTACAACAGGGATGAAATCTTGAGATAACTGAGAGGTTTTCCACATGGACTGAAATTGCCTCTTTGTCCATTCAATGTATATATATCCTCTGGAGGAACTTTAAAACCACAGAAAAGTTCATTTTCCACTTAACACCACACAGTTTATGGACATCGATTTTATTGCATAGAGATATCATTCATAGTCTCTTTCCTTACCCTCAGAAATAATTTATCTTTTTGTACTAGAGCCCAAAAGTCACTCTGACCATGCTGAAAAGCATTTGGGGATATTTAAAGTAGAGATGACTTTAGCTAATGAAGAATGTAGAAGAAGCTTTACGCAATTTTCCTATTTGGAGGAAAAATCTGGCTTTAGATCTGTACATACTAGGTTTCCAGCATGCCTACACTTATGACCATCTGTTGGGTGGCACTGTGCCCGTTCCCAGACACACAATACAAGTTTCAAGGAAGAACAGGCACCAGCCAAAGTGGAGCTGACAAGGATAGCCTTCACATCAGAAGACAGCCCTTACAACAAGCTGTGTCGATTAGCACTATACACCTCTGCAAGATTGTACCTCTGTGATCAGGCAAGACTCTTTTCCATGAGTCAGAAGCAGAAGCTGAGAGAAGTTACTGGAGGCACTGGTGGGCACCTCCCTCCAGTGCTTTGTGGTGCTGCTGCTTCTGAACTTCTTTCTCTCTGGTGTCCCACTATGGTCTGTTTTCTCTTGGATATCTTGTAAACAGCAGGGAAATCCCTGAAAACCTGTTTTCAGATAAGAAGTTCGCAGCTCACTTTGTTGTAACTCTTGCTCCTGAGCTACTTCTGAGTTACTCCTGAGACTCCCTACCAAACAAGAAACCTATGGAAACGCTTGCAGCATGGATAAGAAGGTACGGTTTCGTACATATGGAAAGGCAACCTGATTCCCTAAAACTTGGAAAGAAGGACTAATGAGTCATGCTTTAGGAATCTTCTGAGTTGGCTACCAGTGACAGAGCTGCCTCCTACGTACCTCACACGGAGGAGATACGAGTTGCACACTTGGGAGGCTGCCCGGCTAAGGGTTTACTGGGAAGGAAATGCCAGCTGACCAGACCCTGAGGTTACTCCAGAACAATTTGTGTGGGTGGTTTTGAAAACAGCTAACTCCATGTTGTGGAAAGGACATTGGAAGACACAAGTCCAACTACATTAGCTGAGAAATCAGCTTTTTTTTAATAATTATCTCTGAAAGGGTTACTTTACCTTAAGTTGGGTGATAACATTGACCTTACCTAGACTGGAGAAGCTGTGGGGAAATAAATATTAAAATGTATGAGGTAACAAGAGTAAACTTTTTTAAGGCTACATGGGTTTTTTACGACAAGGAGGCTACAGACTCAGTAAAAAAAATGGAAATGACAACACTAAAAAGTTTGTCTTTCTGAAGATAAGTTAAAGAAAGTGTGCCAATAGCGCAGTAACATGAAGCTCAGGCACCTTATTCATTTGGGTTTATCCTGGTGGTTTGAAACTTATGGATCTGCTAGGCTAGGAGGACTTTTTTCCTTTGACTCCTAGGATTTTCTGGTTCTGTATTGTTTGAGAATTGTGTGAAAACAGTTTCCTGATTTATATGAGTTCTTCCATTATTGGGAGGAAGACAGAAGACAGACATATAAAGTAAGACACAGTAAAATGCACTTTGAATTCAGTTTTCATGCTAACATTTATGTTTTCAATGTAGTTGTACTTGATGAGGATTTTTTCCAAAGTATTTCCTCTGAATTTCAAAATAGGGTATCTTTAGATCCAGAATTATCAGTCAGGAGGTCCAAATATTTCTGTGATTCTCTTTGATTCTGATTTGCTGCGTGAACCCAGGAAAAAAAAACTACTTTCAGGGAGTAATTTCTTGACTCTCATGTGGCAAACCATAGACTCCAATAGCCTGATTTACTTCTGAGCAGAGGGACTTCTGCCCTGATACTGACTTTCAAACCTTTGGTATGCAAGCTAGATCTTGATCTCACTGTCCTCTTATTTAAAAAAAAAAAAAAAACACAAACCCTAAATAAATAATTTGCTGCTTCACTCCAAAGCTGTTGCAAGGCTGAGTTTAAAAAGCTTATTCAAAGTACAAAAGTATCACACTTCTTTTTTTTACTGTCAATGAAATCTTGCTTCCCAGATGAGTGGTTGCCTCATCACCTACCTACCTACCTGCTTCTCTCTTCTCTATCCCAAAAAATGCTAGAAGTTATCTTCTGAAATTTCTTAAGCTATCTGTTTGAACAAGGAAGAAAACAGTATTCTGGGTAGTGAAAACAACTTGACAAAATTCAACTTGATATGCCAGGAGGTCCTTTCCCGCAAATAACAATTCCTCTTTTAGTATTCAGTTTGACATGGTTACAACTATGTCACAGCTCTTGTGTACCATGTTCACTACTATGTGGTATCCCATCATCTGATTTTATTCACAAAAGTCTGATGACTAGCGTGTCTTTTGGTGAAGCTGGACCTGACTCAAATAGCACCCAGCTTGTGATGGGCCAGGGAAAAGACTGAGACTTAGAGCCTTCTGTTTTCACCCCAGTCATAAATAAAGCCCACCATATTCATACATTCTACTTTCTGACAAATTAATATTCTTGATTGCTCACACTTGATTAACATGCAGTGCTTACTGGAGCACTAACCCTTTTAGGGAGAAAAGAGGAAAAAAAAAATCATGAGCTGCCAGAACTAACAATGCACTTATGAATTTATAATTGAAATGATGAAAGGCATCAAAAAGAAATTTTCAATTATTTAGTAATTGTTTCAGCTAGAAAAATAATTATAGTAATTTATTGAAGGTTGCTTTAAAGCAGAGATTGCTTTAAAAAAGTTTTCCAGTTGACTCAGAGTAACTTGAAAGAAATTCAGAGCAGTTTTTGCATTATAATTAAGGAAGGAGACACTCAACAGCATGGCAAAAATGGACTGTTCTGAGTTGCTTTAGTAGCTTTCCTGAAGTGATCTGCAGCTGGACTGGCATTGTGTGTGGCTTTTGTGTCTGGTTTGCACGTATGCTTTTGCTGAGCTCTGATCAAACTATGCTGTCAGTTAAACCTGTGGCTAATCAGCAAAATTATGCCTGTTACTAGCATCTTGTGGTACTGACAGCTTCATAACAGGTCCTGGTTAGGAGACACATATAAAAATGGATAAAACTGGAGAATTAAAAAAAAAACCAAAAAAACAAACAAACAAAAAACCCCACAAAATCCACACAGAAGGATGATGATTTTGCCTTACCAAGTCTGATAATAGCTTTGGATTTAGAAAGGTCTTTCTTTTTCACAGTTCATTTTCCCTTTTCCCTTCTCCTTTTATCAGAATTCCTTACTGTTAGTTGTGATCGTAATAAATTGGAGGTGTATTTTTTTATTTTATTTTAAAATTCTTAGATAATAAA
>NW_009601956.1:53271-65379 GCF_000690535.1 Cariama cristata | reverse complement strand
GGAAGCGGAGGGAGAAGCGGTTGGGAATAGGCACAGGGACACACGGCCACTTCTGTATTTTAATAGCTGGCCGCAGTCTTTGAGGGATTTAGCTTTGTGTTGCTGAAGAAATTGGAGACCTCATCTGATACGTAGGGTGCTCCTTCTCTGGAGTGGCGTTCCCTCCCGCTGCCACAAAATCAGAAACCGCAATTAAAAGTACTGTAATTTGAAATTTCGAAATTGGTGCATTTTTGAATCTCAGTCAGCTTTGAAGTTTTCGGTTTAGTCTGTCCAAAGACTACGTAGGGGTTCTTTGATCATGTGTCTAGATGGCTGCTGTTACTTAGTTCTCCTATTACTCCACAGTCATCGGGGGAAATAAACATTCATTGTTCTTTAAAATTAACAAAGACGGAGTATCTGACTACAAAATAAATCAACAAGCGTGTTTTTGACAACCTACTGTTTTAATTCGAGTGAGAGTGTGCTGTTAACTTTTGCCAGTAGGTATATATAGTCACGCTTACAGGGATATAGTATCATGGGGGGGTCGAGATAAGTAGAAGTTTAGAACTTGCTTTATTATCCTGTTGGTATTTTGTTCTCCTTTCCTTAAGAAAAGGTGTGTGAGGCTGAAGAATACGTCGATGATATCTCGTCATAAATAAGCAAACGTTTTGTTTGTAGTAGTATTTCATTACCTGCCTGTCACCAAGCAGAATTTAATTTGCCTCATTGGGATAGTGTGCAGCCCTAAAAAGTTTTGGTAAACTTGTTTCTCTTTTTCACCACACCCCGCTCCCCACAACCTCTGTAGGTTGGATATTTTTGGAAAATTAATTATACTTTATAGAATTAGAATAATAACACTGAAAATAACTTTGCGTATGAGCTGGTATTTTTAAACTATTATCTATATATTTGGTGAACTTCGTGTGCATATACATATAGAATATTTTTGTAGGCTGCGCTTTATGTTTTTTGCTTATATGAATTATTTAGAATTATTATTAACAGTCTGAAGTAGAATATGTGTGTGAAGTGTTAAATTTACATTTTCTGCTGTGAATTAAAAATTCTGTCAAAGTTTGTGAAGCTTATTGAGTTTAATTCATGGTTTTTGAATATTCTTGGAGTAAAACAAGCATATCTTGTTCAAAGTGGAATAAAGAGCACCGTCTTCTTAAGTCAAGAAAAGAGGGCAGTTCTTTCTGTTAAATTATTCTGAATGCATTTACACACACGACAATAGTTTAATATTGTTTCCAGGCAAATAGGTAAGAAAGACAGTTTGTTACGTGAGCAGCAATGTTACAGTTCCCGAATCAATACTTGGGTGGATTTAGAACTTGTCATTGGAATCCCCTCCCCCGCATCGGACAGTGACGGAGAAGCCGCAACAAGGATAATTTTACCTAATAGCAGCCAAGAGTTCTCTATTTCAGTGTCAATTTATGGGTAGTATTTCCTTACTTGCGTAAAATAAGGAGGTAGCCATCAGGAATTTATCAATTTTTAAAGTACATGGGTTTTGCATAGACTGGGAATTAACACGTGACGATCATAAATGACTTCTGACAAACCGGTTGGTAGCTTAAACAAAGTGGAAGAACATGGCTGGTATCTAGTAAAAACTGTGTGCCCAGCTTTTAAAGTTACATTTAATTAGGCCATATTTGCTAACATGTATACCACATTTTAAAATCTTAATTCTGATAGGGCCTTGCAAAGAAACGTGTTTGGGTTAACTGTATTATTGGGCTTTGCCTTAATGGACTTACTGTGAGATTTTTGTCATTTTAGTTCAAATTAGTTAGTCAGCACCTTAACATAAAGTGAAAAAGTCCCTTTTAGTTTATGCTAACATGTTTGAAACTGTACCACCTGGTAGTATGCGAAAAGACTAGTTAAACACATGAACAACTCTACCTTTATTTGCTTTGATAGCATTTTACAGTTTCATCTGAACTGAAATGGGTGGTGATTTGAAGACTAAACCATACTCTTACCAAAGAAGCAATTTTGTTGCTATAATTAGATTCTCTTTTCAGCATTCCTCTTAAAACCTCTTTATTTCAGGTATTTTTAACCCTGGCTATGGGACCGTAGGTTGAAAGTTGTTACAGCTTATGTGTTTGAGTAAGAATTGAAGACTGGTATATGTTTAGTCTTTCTATGGTAATTTTTAGTGCCATTTGGACAACTATTCTCCAAAGTGAAGTAAAAAACTTTCTGATATCTTCGTTTTATGGGAGCACGAGAGACTTGTATAACTTCTAAAATCCTTTTGTAAATAGATCTGTTGTTGTAGAATAGGATTATTTACAGAGAACTGCTGCTTTTGTCTTTATAACTGAGTACAATGGATTATTTGTTAAGTTTACAGTTTCATCTCTTTTTTTTTTTGTAAGAGTTTGGTAAGAAACATATTTTTAAGAAAATTTATGTAATAACTTTTTTGCTAATCAGATTTTAAGAAGTCTAAAGGGCTTGATATGTTTATGCAGTGAGACTTCTTTTTTGCCCTAAGACTATTTGAAATAATACAAAAAAACCCTTTCGGAGCAAACATGCCTTTCTTGTAAGCTTATGAGTAGAGAAAAAGAGTAAAGGACATTCTGAGAAGGGGAATACTCTCCTTTTCCTTCCTCACCTCTGTTGGTCCTTCAAGAGGAGAGTTATGGGAACTGTAGTCTGTTGATGGTTTAAAAACACTGGAGAAACTTTTGGGAATCGGAAACAATTGTTACTTCCAGAAAGACATATTCTACATCTGCCGTTACCTCGGTACTCTCTCTTTGAGGTGACACAGTATACCAAGAGAATTGCAGTGACCTAATCATTAGTTGCACCTAACAATTAACGTAACCATTTGTAATTGATATCCATTGGTTATCTTTGTCCCTTATGGGGAAGGAAGGTAATACTCTGCCTTTAATTCTGTTTTATCCAAGCATGGCTGAAAAAATAACTCAACTGCTTTGCTAGTACAAGTGTATTTCATGACTTTAGAATAGGCCTCTCGTTCATACTGACCCCAGCTTTATTTGGAGTTTAGCTCCATTTCCCCAGTTACTGATATATGTGAGTCTTGTCCAGTATCTGTGGGTGCTTAATTATAGCTTACTTGTCTGAGAGCACAGATGGAAAAGGAGCTCCTCTTTGACTAGAAAGCACATAGTGAAGAGACAGGCTAAGTCCCGTTGTCTTCACAAGGTTTCCTTCCCCTCTCTTGCTCCGCTTTTTTTTTTTTTTTTTCCTTCCCCTCCCCAGTCTCTAAAGGAGAGGTGAGTTTTTCCACAGCTGAAAAGGTTGACGATGGAGTGGCTCGGTAGGAAAGGTACTGACATTATCATATCCTCATTCATTCCCAAATGTCCTGTCCATAGGATTTACAGCCACAGAAGGGCTAGGGAAATGTGGGAGAGAGTTCCCAGTCAGCTCCGCTTACATCCGTGCGGTGTGAATACTGTGGAGCCTCCAAAGTCTGGATAGGAGCGCTTGTGGTTACCCTGTAGGAAGGCGTAATCAGTTTAATTTCAACTCTGAATATAGCATTTCTTAAAAGCAGTGAAAATGTTTCTGTAATTAAAATAACTTAAGCTAGCACTTATTTGTAAACATACTCCTTGCAGAGTTTCCAGGGTCTTAGTAGCACTAAATACCTGAAAGTGAAAGGGAGTAAATGAAAGTGAAATTAACTCTGTTAAGGGTCAGTTTTGTTCCAGCTGTGAGAAACTGAGCTTTCAATTTCTGTGTTACATAAAGTTCCAAAACCATCTATTTTTTTTCTTTCCCCCCAGAGGCAAATAAAAATAGGCTGTGTTTTGAGTCAGCTAAAGGAATAGTTAATAATATATTCATATATCTATGTGTTGAAAAGTTTCCTCTTTCTTTTTAATAACTGTTTGGATCATGAAATGAGAGAGGAATGGAAATGTACAAATTGATTTCTGATGGCAGAGTTATACTTTCAAAATATAATTGAAAACAATTAGAGTGAATTTTGACGAGTTACTGAAAAAAATCAAACTGGTAGAATGACTAGTTGGCACAGTCATAGCTCAATACATTTTAATGATTAAATCAAACTTGCCCGTGGAACTTTCAAATCCTAGTGTCCTCAAAACCTATTGTTCTTTGGGTTTTGGTCTCCTGGCTTCAAACACAGGTAGCTAACTTTTTTGTTCGTTCAAAATCTTATTTACCTATATGTGCTCAAATCTTAATTTGTGTTCCTGTGAACTGTGTAAATTGTTAATAACGTCTCATTTACTTTGCTAGTGGACCTGTCACTGAGGAGCCAGTCAAAGCATAGTGCATCCACTTCTTTTGTAGAGGAAATAGTTTTGTGTCCATGCTATCAGTTTACTGTTTAAACTGAAGGAGGGGGTAAAAAGAGGAAAAAATATTGTCAGGTAGGGAAGTTAATGTGTTTGTACTCAGTTCTATATTTTCCTGAACCCTAGGAATTTACTGACACTGATCTCTGGTCTGTCCAGTTGTAACTACATTTTTTTCCTATTTATAAATGTATAACCATTATTCTTGTTTTTTAAATACAGTTTTAACAGGACTTACAGATGAAATACATACAGAGTATGTGTGTGATTACAGACAAATCAGTTTCTAACACACTCTTCCAAAATCCGATTGACGTTGGAAGCTCAGTAACTTTCCTGGATCATGTCTGATTCTGGCTTCTTTGTTGTTATTCTTTCTAACTTGTGGATAAGAAGACGTTAATTTAATGGTATGCCAAAAATTGCAAGTTAGTGTTTGAAATATATCGATGTTTTTGTTAATGTTACAAGAAGTGATTGTTGCATGAAGATCTTGGCAGTTTCCCTTTCTGTAGAAGTTACTCATAAATACTACAAATACTGGGTCATAGTTGTGGAATAGCACAGCTGAATGTACATTTTTCACCACGATCGGATGTTCATAAGCTAAGAATTCTGTGTTCTTGTATTTAGGGTGACTTTCCCGTCAATGTCATAGTGTGCCTTCAGAAGTCGAGATTTTTATGGCAGGCTCTGTGCAGGAAAGTGAGCATTACTGCAAATGCTGAACGTGTACGTGATTGCACATATCTGTCTATGTCTTCCCACCAAAATCAGATTTTTGCTGAAGTAAAGTTCTATGTATGCTCAGGCTACAAACTTACGTTACATTTTCCCCCAAAATCAGAAGCACTGGTAGGTGTGTTCTGGGAGAGGTCAGTTAACTATGCAGTTACTACAGCTTCATTTTGAATGACCCTTGAATCTCCTCAGACTTCTCCTGATGGTTTATTATTTTTAATACACACTGCATTTTACAAGCTTAGTTTCTAAGTGAATTAATGTCTTCTGTGAACTATGTCTACTAGAGACAGCATCATAAATGATTCATTTATGTTGAAGGTTGAGTGGAAAGAGTATATATGATACTGTGTTATAAACCATAGCTGAAGTTTGTGTTATAAGGGTGTAGTTAAAAATTGCTTGGTTTTGCATTGTTGTACTACTTAGAGACCTTAGCTAGGATCTGATTTCCATTTGGTTTTGTACCATATGACATGAAGTAAGTATTATTTCTTTGTCCATTTAATCAAGATTTCATGACTTTGAGATGCATACCCATTTGTTCCTAATGTTCTACATAGCATTTTTGTTACAGCATTGTGTAAATTCGTACGTGTTTGTGGTTTGTTTTTTCTCCTGCTAAATAAAAAGGGTTGTGCGTTATTGTAATTTGATAGTCTGTTGTACAAAAGCTTAATGATAGAAGGTTTAAAAACTAATAATCTGGAGGTGCAAATGGAAATTATTAATGATATCGGATGTGGTCCTTACAAGAGGGCTTATCTCCTGTCTTTGTAGGGTTTGTTTGGGATATTTTCACCTCTGTATTTTACACAGCGTGCAATCATGATTTGCAGTTCACAGTGTCCATATGACTCTACTTTGAGTCTTTTTACCCATCAAAACATTCATTTATGTATCTCTATGGAGTTAAATTAACCAGAGTCATGTTCACAGCATGGACATTTTAAAACTTTATGAGCTTAGTTTTCAAACCTTGAGAAATCCAATTGCACGTGTGGAAACAGATCATTGGACTACAAGTACTTGGCTGCCTTACCTTAGTGCTTAATGATAACACTGACAACTTTTGTTGTCATTCATAAATCAAGATTGGCTTTGCTTCATGTCATGGGGACTAGAAACTTATGTAGTGTTTTTCTTGTGTAAGGAACCATTAGAATTGGAAGCAATTTCTAAATGTGGATTTGAAGGTGATACCTAGTGCCCTTTTTCTTAATTTGCATACTGCCAGCCAATTGCAGTAAACCAAAATACAAGTTTTTGCTAAAATATTTCAATTTAATTTCATATAGAAGTTAATAAAGCAAGGAAAACACGTTGGCCAAGTTATATGTGTTATCTCGCATTCTCTAAGTATCATTTAAAAAAAATTCTTTTTTTTCTCTCATGATGCAAAGAAAGAGTTGTGTACCTGCACAAAGCAGGTGTATCCTTCTGGTTTTCTGCTAGATGTTCTACACCAGCGTCCAGTTATTTCAAGAAATGAGAAAACAAGTTCTACCTATAGTTCACAAGTTTCAAGTATCGTGTTTAGAAATCATTCTCTCTTCTGCACAATTTATAAAAACTCTACTTCTCTAATTGAACAGAGATATTTTAAAATATGTTTGTTTCAGTTTAGCTACTGTTCTAACAGAAGTGAAATGTAAAAGTAAAATGTATGTAGTGATACACAGGGACATTCAGCTCAATGCTTTGTATGTGAAGGAAAGGAATGTACATATGTGACAAACCGACATTTTAAAGAGGTCTTCCGAAACTCTGCCAGTGTATGCATGTGGTGCTTTGCATTTGGAAACATTAGGGATGATCAGTCACCTATGATCAGTCTGTATCCCTGATTCACGTGCATATAGGCTATGAGTGTTTGTAGGGTGGGGGGCTTTTATTTAATAGCAGGAAAAAATAATCTCAATAAGCTTTCTAAATGCTTATTAAAAAACAGCTAAAGAAAACACTAAATTGGAGTAAGTCATGTCATTAAATATGTTCCTAGTACTGGGAAGTTCATGGTAGACTTACATTCTGAAACATAGGGGGTTTTGGGTCTTGTGTTTTTTTCTTCTGTATCAGGGACGTGTTCTGATTGAGATCAGTAAGTAATTTTTTTGTGTGTGAAAAAGATTTCTTTGTCCTTAGTTTACATTTTCTGCCCTTTAGTGTGTATTTCCACAGTCTGTTGCGAGAGAGGGGGGACTTTAGTTGACCTTCCCTATGTCATTCATCATTTTGTATGTCTTTATCACTAACTCTTTTTTTTTTAAACTTCAAAAGTATCATCTTCGGCCTACATAGCTAAACCAGTATTTTGTTATACTATTGGCCTCACTCTTTTTTGTTAAGATGTTGAGTCTTGTAGTTCCTACTTAATTTTATTTAAATGTGAGAATATGCAATTATTTCTATACAAGAGTTTGAATATGGGATGAAGAACTTGATTTTTAGACTTCCATATTTGAAAAATTTTCCCTTGGTATTTTCTGTTACAGGATTCTTCAGATGCTTTGCTTTCATTTTCTTTCTCTGGACTACTGCTACTTTAAAAAAATAATCTTAATTTTAATCTTTGTATCTTAAAGCAAAGTTTTGTTTGCATAAAACAATCTGAGATCTGTGGTTTGAGGTGAGGCGGAAGCTCAGGATACATTTTTAGCAAGCATACAGTGGGCCCAGAATACGATTTTGAAGTCACGTTAGTCTTTATGTATATTCTGAAACCTATGAGCTCCCAACTTGACAGTGCCAGTTTATATATTTGAGGAAGCAGATATGCATTATATTCCATATGTTGTAAGCGTGGTCTTTCTCCTTAGATTTTAATCTTGAGTACCTCTGTAGGGTTGCATTTGACTTTATTGGTTATTTCCATTAAAAATTCCCAAACTGAGTAAAGCACTCAAACGCTGACAAAAGTGGGAAAATGGTCTCTTGCTTTTGATGATCTGAACTATCTTTCATCATGCAATAAATATAATATTTTTTTTTTAAGAACAAGTTGTTAATAATTGCACACTATCCAGACCTTGCTCTTAATCTCAGGTTTGTGACTTTCTCATTAGCTTGTACACAGATGTAGCATTTTAGTATCTGAATCCAGCAAATACTAACACATTCTTTCAGTATCTTGTGGAAGAGAAACGTTTTTCAGTGATTAGGATCTATGGTACAGAAAAAAACCCTCCACCAAACCTAGAAATGTTTATGTATCTTGCTTGTTGGCAGCCTAACCTAAGGCACCGAGTTCCGGGGTTTTGGGGCAGGGAGAGGGGTTTTCTGGAGATTTTGGGCATTTTGTATGGCACTTCATGTTGCTTTCCTTTCATACACCCAGCAGTGTTTGCTTTGCTAACAGGAGATACATACGTGTTACTAAGCTGCTTTTTAGCAAGGACAATGAAAGCAAAAAAGGTAAAGTAACTTGCCCGAAGTTACACAGTGACGCAACGGGCGGAGCTGAGGTTAAGGGTGTAGGTGTCTTGCATCTTAATAGCAGGATGCTATGTTTTTGCAGTTGCATTTGACTTGAGTTTATATTCCAAGTGCTTTGTAAGTCGAAGAAGCAGTCTCTTAAGGTTGAAGAGTGACTCAGCATATCCAGATAGAGGTCTGCTCAAGGATTTGTTTGGAAATTTGGGGGAATTAGAGTTCGAACTCATTTTTCCCAAAGGCAATTTGCTTGTCTTTTTTAAAAAAAAAAAAACCAAACAATTTTTTTGCTGCAATCTTTTTCCTCATTTGATCACATACCTCAGTTTTGGAAAGAACTGATGGAGTATTTCAGCAAATTTATGGTATAGCTGGTGTTTACTCAATAGCTTTGTTTTCCACGTGCTGTCCTCCTGATGTACATGATAAGCATTTGACTGTGTAAGTAAAGCTCATGTTGCAAAATATATAAAAGAGGCAGAATTGTGTATCAGGTCTGCTGTAAACGTTTCTTGACTTAGTCCCTGATTTTATGACACACATAAAAGTTTTTTCATGTGGAAGGAGAAAGAGGCATATATGGTCCTTGCCTAGTTTGTACGATTGAAACATCTCCATTTTATAGTAGTACAGAAGCTCCCACCTCTCCTACCAGATCTGGCAGGGCTGAGTTCTCAGTCTCATGGGTCAGCCACTTGAGAGTGAACAGTTTGGGGAACAGTGGGTTACCTGGGCAAGCAGATACCGGGTGTGTAAAGAACACTTTTGTATGCCTGGGTTTGGTTGGCTTTCATGAGGAAAAATTAGCTACATGTCTTAAATATGACTGTTCTACAATAATAATGTGTTCTAGTTTTGACTGATCAAACTTTTCACAGCCTTGAGACATTGCTCGGTAGTAGTGGCAGTGAAGGGAAGCAGACTGACAGAACCTGATGAGTAAGGATTGAAACTGTTGGTCTTCTGCTACTAGACGTTCTTAAATTTGGGGGTAATTTGGGAAGACTTCATTATCTCTTTTTCATCCAGGTCAATTCTGTCTCCTATCATGAAGTAAGACCGTAGGCTGGTAAGTAATTTCAGTGCTGAGAGAATGCTGAAGGGCAGCAAGGCAAAGAACAGTTTATTCAGAGAAAAACAGAAGCAACATTGATTTTCTCCCCCCTTTTCCTTCTACCCTAAGCCATTGTCTCCTTCCACCCACCCAAATCTGTATATGTTTTCCAGGGGCTAGTGAAAATTACCTTACTCTCCCCAAAACTGTACCTATGCCAAATTTGAAATAATTGATAAAAAAGAAGCTAAAAGATGAAAAGCAGCAACTCTTTGTTTTCATATCTCATCTACAAGGGACGTGGGACAAGCGCAGTATTTAATCTGATGACGTTATATGTGTTTCTTTTACAGCGTAAGTATTAGCAAACTGATGTGAAGGTCACGCTGCAAGATGTAGAGCCACTGAAACTCTTGGGGGGGAAATTGTTGGAAGAGTCATTCTAAGGCAAAGTATACAACAAGGAGTTCTTTGAAGGCACTTACCACTTAAGCAGCTCCCCTTCTCTCCAGATTCTGGCTGCTTGTTCCCACCTGCTTTGTGTTGGCACAGCTGTTTGTAAGACCAACCAGTGAATCAGACTTGGAAACTGAGTTGGCTGAAATATATAGTTTTATATATATAACATTTGGGTGTGTGTGGGGGTGGAGAATCGGGTTACTTTTCAGTCAGATCGGTTCCCAGACCCGGTACACTGTGCTGCTGCTCAGACATTTGACGAGATAATGGAATGGGTTGTGTGGGTGGACAGGAACAGGGTGCCTGGAAGAGGCAGGGGTTGGTTAACTGGCTCTGATAGCACAGTTACTTAATGGAGAACATCATTCTGAGGAATTTTTGCCACCCCTCCTGTAGTAAATCACTCCCCTGTCAGTCTCTCTCTGTACCCCCCGCCTCTCTCTCTCCGTCTCAGACTTTTGCTTGCTATCTCAAACCGCCGAGCTCATTCCCTCTCCAGCGTTCCCACTCTGACACCGTGGTGCTTGCGTGCGCTCCTAACACGGGCTACCACAGTCTGTCTTGATAACAGCTTCTCTAACTCTCCTGCTTACTCCTGATGCATCTATTTTCTTGCGTCATTGTCACTTGTGCTCCTCTAGTTCTTCCTCACTCTCGCTTGCTCTTACAATTTTCTAACTTCTGCTCATGCCCTTTTTCTCTCGTGCCCTTTCTAGTGCTTGGTCTCTCAAGTGCCTCTCTTTTTGTGTCACTCGCTCAGCCTCTTGCTTGCTCGGTGTTCTCTCCTGCTTGTTCTTTCTCACTTGTTCTTACTTTCTCTTCCCCCCTGTGAAAACAGTGCTTTCGAGGGGAAAAAATCTCCACATTTTAAAGAGTAAAACCTCTTAAGAGACTCAAAGTTTTTAATTTTCTGTTTTGTTTTGTTTTTTCTTTTTTTTCCCTCCAAACATTACCACGAAGCAATAGAATATATAGATTTCTTCTCAATCTCATGCACTTCTGAAATTTTTCCTTGAATTCTTTATTGCCCTAAGATAGATATGTGCACACGAAATATGTATTGTTCCTGTTTGGACAAACTGAAAGATGAATTGAAGTTTCTAAAGTTAATGTTCTGATAAAAGGTATTTTTCAACTGTCTTTGTAAGATGTGAGCCTAGCTTACTGATACCAGAAGCTAAATTGCAGAGTAAAGAGGCTTCCTTTTCTTGTTCCTACTATACAAATGAGACATGAAAAAGTGTTTCTCTTGGTAGCCCAGTTTTAACATAACCAGCAGCTGGACCGGTTATGCTAAAAACCAAAGAAACAACCAACCCTTTTTGGAAATTTCGTGCTTGTTTGTCCTCTTAAATAAGTGACCAGAGCTGCTGAGATTATACTGTTGTTTCACTTCCATGAGTTCAGATACCTAATACTTTTGTTAAAGTAATTTAAATTTTGATGATAACTATTTACCTGTTGGGAAAGCGGACAGAAGTGCTGATTCCTTAATATCTGAATCCGTCCATATTTCAGTAATCCAAAGTGACTTCACATAACAACATGGAAGATTGGACAACGCACTTACTCTTTATAGCAGGAAAAAAGCAAGGGAATTTTTCTGCCCATCTGCTTTATTTCCCTAAGCCTTTGGGTGGGCTGAGGGCAGGAGCACCTTGCAAGGCATGCTTTCTCCACGCGACGTCATCGGCAACATCTTTTGCATTCTTATGTGAGAGTGCACTTACACCACTCTCAGAGCTTGCAGGTTTTTGTTTCGTTAGGCCAGCCACTCTAGGTCAGGTTATCAAGCAGCTTGCTATCAGTAAATAAAAGTATTATTCATAAATGCTATATCTCTTCAGTGGCTTGTGGCTTGTCTGATTATTTTTTTTTTTTAAATTTATTTGTCCCATCCGTCTTCTCTTCTGTTTTGTGTCTTGTTCCAGTCTACTCTTCGGTAAACTTTGTTCATCGTACTTGTTTTATGCATGGTGTTTTGCACGGCTACAGACTTTTGGCTGGTGATAAGCAACATGGCATTGCTCATTTTCTAGGCATAGTTGAGGTTCCTTAGGCAAATAATGGTTTAGCTGCTTAGATGTTTAGCACCTG
>NW_009601956.1:50818-53240 GCF_000690535.1 Cariama cristata | reverse complement strand
CCCCCCCCCCCATCCCCTTCATCAGCAATCCATTGCACTTTATCATAAAGTCTTGTTTCTCTTTTTCCCTAACTGGCTTTGGGTTGACTATTCTGCATTTCAGAACTTCCCACTTTGGCTGTCTTTGTTGCCCTTCAGGCTGTCATCCATCTCCTCGACCCCTTTGGGAAAGGGAGGAAGACTGCTCAATGTTTTCAGGCAATGTCTGTGGCAGTTCTAATCTGTACAGGTTGGCGTGTCTCTTGCCCTTCGCTAAACAGAGAGGCACCGTGAAGAACATCTCCATGCTTTCTAGTAATTCCTGTAAATCCAGTATGAAGCTAACTTGAAATATTTTGAATAAAAATCTCTCTGAGCAAAAAAGGGAGAGCAGGCCGTGGCTGCTGGATCCATGTGGGGATCCAGCATTCCTCAGGTGGATTCAGCGTAGCACCACTGAACTCCATAGAGTTCTCTTTCTTTTAAGCTCTGAAGCTATTAAGTCTCCTTTATGTTCAGTTCAAGTAAAGTCTCAAATTAGTGGTATGGAGTTCTGGCTTATTGCCAAAAGTGGTACTTTCTTGTTTAAAAAAAAAAAAAAAAGTTGGGAGGAGGGAAGTTCCAGTTTTGAAGCCATTAAATGTGGCTTTGCTTCTTCTAACTTATGTTAGGAAGGAAGATGTTAGTGTAGTTTGTGGTGTTATGAATTGGGACACAGTTCTCTGTTGTGACCGTATTGATGACTGCCTTGTCCCATTCGGTGTTTTCCTTTTTGCCTTGCGCTGGAAACTGGCCGTGTGAAGGGCTATAGAGTGGAGTCTGTTAGAGTGCAATCGATCCATTTGGTGCACCTGGTGTGAACTCTGAATCTTGCTTACCCCTTTTGCTGTGCCCCTGCAATGTCATATGTTGCTCTGTTGTTTCAGATGTGTCTAGAAAAATTGTATTCTTCCTAAGGATACCTCTGCTGGCATCATCCACGGAGTGTGTCAGGTCACACCCATGACCTTCTTGTTGAGATCTTTCATAAAATGGGAAAAAGAGCAGGTCTGTATCAAAAGTTACCTTTTTCCAGCAGTCCTTCTTAAAAAGCACAGCACATCATTACATGAAATACACCCGTTCAGTAACATTAGTAGAAAATTAAAGAAAAAATCTGCTGGAAAAGTGACACTGTTTTGGAGTCTTTCCATCTAGTGAGCTATTCTTGGTAGTCTGCAAGGACTTCAGAGGGACACTAAAGATTTTCTTGCCTTTTTATTTCCTGGATACCTCAGACATGGTGATCTTGAGTACTGTTTGGAGGTCTGTAAGGTCAGGATTTAAAAGCTTTTTTTTTTTTTTTTTAACATTTGTCCTTATTTCCTTCCTGCAACCTGCCTTATTAAAATCACTTTAGGAATTTTTATCAGGGAAAAAAAATGCTACAGGAAACCAAACTCCTCTCGTCAGAACCGTAACAACTTCTGATGCTGGCAGAGATACTATTAAATAATCAGAAAGTTGTATAATCTTAGCATGTCCTAGAATTACTTAAATGGATAATTTTGTTAAAGTTTTAGTGCAATGTCTGCTTCTTGAACAAATGACAGATAACTCGGCATTAGATTGATCAGTTTATACCGAGTATTCGGGTGCTGGAATTGGTGAAGTTCATATAAACTGTCCCAAAGGTTCAACTTTTTCTACTTGGCCTCATAAAAGTCTAGTTAGACAAAATTAATCTGGAAGGCCTCTGTTAAAAGCCCAGGAAAACTCTATCTCATTGAGAGATGTCTTTTAGACTTTTGTCTTATGACTGCCATCAGACAATGTTCAAAAATGAATTCCATACATCTCCAGAGTGACTGTACTCAAAAAGGGATTCAAAACAACAACATCCCAAGTCATTAGACTAAGCTTGAACTACACATTCAGGACCGTAATATAACACAGTTATTTAAAAAAAAAAAATTGTCCTGAGTTTTTTAAAACCTTTAGTACCTCAAAAAAATGACAACTTTATTCAAATAATTTGGCATCGTCTGTGTGTGTGGGAAAGCCAGTAGGCAAACCTAAAAAAAGTTGGTTTTCTTTTGAGTCAATTAGTGCTAGAGCAGTGCGGGCTGGGAACGGAAGGAATGTGGGCAGAGCAAGGCCCCCCTTACCCCTTTTTTTGTGTGTTTTTTGTTTTTTGTTGTTGCAGCAAATGATTAGATTGGCTTAGCAATCATGTGCTACTTCATCCTTAGCCTTAACTTTCTTTTTCTGTTGTCTGAGTGAAAGTAAACACGATTGAGAATTTGAACTCTTAGCTGTCAAATTTGGATTGAGTTACCTTATGGCAGGGGATCTGCCACCTCTTGTTAGATTCATAAAACCTTTTCCACACCAGAAAGTTGTCGTCTTCTCTACAGCAAATAATACAGTTCTCGTGGTGATTGGCAATCCATTCCACTTGGTG
>NW_009601956.1:36121-50807 GCF_000690535.1 Cariama cristata | reverse complement strand
ATGGTTTCTTGGTCTTTGAAGGCTTTTAAATGATTACATCTTTTTGTGGGGTGTTCCATACGTTCATGAAGGCTTGATGAGGAATGGCTGGATGAACTCTCTTTAAAAAGTTGTATAGAGGGTCATATTAGATTATGATAAATAAGTTCTGGGCTTAATGGTGTTGGGGGTTTTGTCCTTTTTTTTTTTTTTTTTTTTTTTAAACTTGCAGCAGAAAAGGCAATGATTTCGTCCAGCAGAACAAGTGTTCTAGAGTCTCCAATGAGCTGTCTGTAACCATGTTTTGTAGAGGTTTAGAGCTGCCATGAATGTTTGATTAAATCTCTATTCAGTGTGATAATAAATGTACCTCAATAAAGCTTTTGTTGGTTGATACGTACTCACTGTCTATACTGGCTCTTCTCCCTGTCTGTGCCTGCATCCACATACATATATGACTTGAATAGGGTGTTTGAATTCTTCTTAATGGGTTATAATACCAATTAAAACTAAGCAAAGTTTTGCAGCCTACTACCTCTGCAGCTATATCTTGGGATATACCAAGATTTGCTTTAATATTATGCTTAATGGCAGGAGTGGAGGCTAACAAGATAATGAAACAAGACCTCAGAGTTTTAAATCTGAAAAAGAAAGTATTTTGACTTCTTCACTAAATTGTATGAAAATTTACTGAAGTTTGTTAATTTATCGCCTCCTTCAATGAGAGTTTTCTAGGTCAGTGGTTCCTTAACCAGGGAATAAGGCCATGGTAAATGAACTACAGATGGAACTTAAAACCATGTTGAATTATGTTAAGTTAAAAAATGTTATGTTAGGATGATTCATATTTTGTTACAATTTTTTGGAGCTGACAGTGATCTATATTCTGAGAAATGTTAGGGCTGTAGTTCTAGAGTGAATGACATGAGGAAAATGTGGAATCTTTATTTATTCATGTATTTGTTTACGACATTGAAGGAACAAAGAAGGGGAAACCCCATTTGTGCATTTTTTGTTGATCCACTTTGGAGACTTTTCTTTACCATAGTTTTGAGTGCCTTGTGATGTTACATGCCTGGAGATGACCTCCTGAGCATGATACAAGAGTTGCAGTAGTTTCCTGCTTCAAAGGTGGTTTACAAGGCAGAGAGGTATTAAGCTAGGGCTGCAGATGGAATGATGGCCCTTGTCATCGCAACCCCTACCTCTTTGGTGCCGGGGTGTTGCAGGGGAGTATGACATGGCTGCTTGACAGCAGCCTGAACTGGATCACAAGAGACTGTCCCTGAGCACTTTCTCCCCTGGTTAAGGATACTTGCCAGTTCTCTTTGTTGGCATTTTTGCTTTACTTTTCCACGTTGGGGCAGCCTAAGAAGCTAAGCACGAAACCCTAACGATGTAAGTAAAGGTAAATACTGCCAATTTAGCTACCTAAGCTGTTTCATCATGAGGTGGGAGAGTGCCAGGAAGATGAGCCTCGTCTGTGACTTGCTCTTTTCTTGTAAGTAGTAGCCATGAGTTTGGTCAGCTCGTGAAGGCATACGCTTGGTGGGAGGTTCTGTTAAGTGGCATAAACTGGGCTAGCATCTCTTGACACAAAAACACCTGTTAGCCTTTTTATTCTAGCTTTGAAGTTTTTCTTATCGTTTGCTGAGCCAGTTCAGTTTACTAAACTGGCCAGAAATGAACCTGACAAAGATATGAACAGTTGTTAATTGGGTTGTTGAGTTGATTTGTTTTACTGTCTGTTCAGTGTAAACGCTGGAGCTGTCCAAGGAAGGGACACAACAGTGCCCCTGGGAGTTGGAAAAGATGGAGGGGGACTGCTGCCCTTCCTGGTGGTTTCATGTGCTCCTCGGATGGAGGGAATCCAAACTCACGTTGTTCAGTTCCAGTGAGAATACCTAGGTCACCAGGCTTTTCAGATGTTCTTAGCAACTGTCCTCCAGTCCGGTGTAATCAGTACTGCTGTACAAAAAAGAACAGATGAATCATGGGACAGAGGGAGAGAAAAGGGAACGTGATGCTCTAGTCCAGTGATGAGTGTGCTTACTGTAAGGGAAGAGGAAGAAGAAACTTTCTGGGATTTAAGCAGTACTTACACATTATACAGGAAATGGCTCCTGAATAGTGTTTTATTTTCTCAGTGGAAAGATATTACGTGAATTATGGAAATGTAGCACAACCACCAAGTTAGGAATGATATGCAAATAAAGTGGAGACAGTGTGGGAGAGTATAGATGGAACATGGAATACTTTGTATCGGTGGGATCATATTCTACTCGCTCTTCAGTTATTTGTTAAGGGGCTTTAACACTAACTAATTTTGTTTATAGTGAAATTAAGTTCATTTTCTGAAGGACTTAATCTGATAAGTTGTGTGTCTTTTCATTTGTTAATTCATATGTTGAAATACAAATACTCCATGACATTTCTTGAAATGTATTTGAGTGTATGTAGTAAGTGCAATTGATAAGAAATTGATGGTATTGTGCTTATGCTAGAGGTGTCTCGACTCTTGAAAACAGTGCATTTCCTTAGCTCCTCTAAATTGGGGTCTCCTAAGGTGGTAGAAATAATGTTCCCTATGTGATTGCTGCAGTAATCCAAAATGGAATTATTTTTGCTTTAGAATTCACATTTCTCTCCTACTGTTAACACTGGTTGACCTGAGCCTGAATTAGGACTTAGTGTATCGTGGAAGTCTCTCTGTATACTTAGGCTGGGACATTGAAAGCTGAATGGTAAGGGTGCTGGATTTTACTGTAGTGAAAAGTCTTTTTTTTTTTATTCATTTCACTTTCCAACATCAGAGAAGTTTGTAGTTGGCATGCCTGATTAAATTTATTTCTTCAAGTTTATTTATGTAGACTATTATGACAGACACAAACTATATATAGAAAAGCCTGTAAACATTTCACTTGTGTTCTTGAAGTAGAGGTGGGCTCTGTTACTATCGATATCAAACCAGATGTTAGCTGTGGACTTCAAGGCGCTCTGTGGCAGTTTGGCAAGAGCTATTGGAAATACTTTAGCTAGGTTGCTCTTGACTTCTCTTCTCCTGTATTATAAGCCTATACAGCAAACCTTATTCTAGATAGCTAAAGTTTGTGAGCTCTGTACTTCTGTCTTTTTGTGGACAAATGTGGTCTGTTTAAATAGTGAGCTTTTCAGCGAGGATCACCATTTTATTGTGTCACACGGTGCCTAAGGCAATGAGGTTCTCCCTCCAGGAGCAGAAAGCCCTGTTTATTACCCCAGCAGAGCCCGGGAGCATGGCAGTCTCACTTCCAGTATCAGTCAGTATTTGGACTCCTGGCCCTGACCTAGGAACTGTCAGTTTCAAAGGTCCAGAACATCAAAGACTGCAGGAAAATGCAAATAAAGTTCTCTGTGATCGAGTAGTATTATGCAGAATATAAATGTGTTAACTGTATGCATGTGCTCAAAAGAACAATTAGGTTCTTATTTACTGTGCAGATTTTTAAGCTGAAAGTCAGACTCAGGCTCTGAAGCTGTGCAGAGTCAGCAGAAAACTGATCAAAAAAGGTGAATGTTTTACATCATGCCAAATTACCGAACTGACTCAGCGAGACTGGGGCAGGTGCCAGAGGTGGTGCAAGAGATGGGCCTGCACTGGGTGGCTGAGGGCAAGGAGGGGTGGGAACACAGCAGCCAAATCTGCATCAGCTTTGGCTTTTGGGGAACTTCAGCCTGAGAATTCTGATTTTAATGACATAACTCAGTTTGTTTACCATCAATTTTGAATGCATCTGGTTGTCATGAAGCCTGAACTTGACCACCGTCAATTTTCAAAGCTACTGAACTTCACATGAACTGCTATTCGAAAGCATGTTGAACAACATTTTTAACCATGGTGTTTCTGTACTGACATGTCTGGTGAAAGCTGGAGCTTGGTTTTTGGTTTCCAAGTTAGAAAGAGCTGGAAGAGCAGTGGTGGTATATGTAGCATTGGAAGTAAGGTATTCCTCCTCTTTTTCTTTCAACAACTCAACTTCTCTTTTCCATCTATGATCTTAGGGTCTCAGTCACTTTGTCAGTATCCCAAAATCCTAGAAGTAATCTGAAAATTCCCTTCAAGCATCTTTTATCATTGAGAGATCTAATTAAAAGGCAAATCTGGGTTCTGTAAGCAAACTTTAAGTTGTGGTTATGTCCCCTTGCATGGCTATTCCATATTCCATTTTAGTGCTGTCCTTGGGATATGTAGAAAAAGAGAAATAATGCACTGGGACTTCAAGTTGTGCCAATAGAGAAAAAGGGTATCCTTCCACTTTGAAAAGTATGTTTAGAGTTACTTTTAGGAAGAGCCATTTATGGGCTAAAACTGCTTTGGTTGCTGCCGTCAACCTACTAAATAGGTCTCTTCTCCTCGCCTTTCTGGAGATGTGGTGTGTACCCTGTTCTGAAGTACTGAATTTGGCTATTTTAATATAAATGTGAAGCCGGTGAACTTGTCCTGCATAAAAATCATCACATGATGATAAGACAGACTGTGTCTTGTCTACTTTATTGAGAGAAGGAACAAAAAAAAAAAAAGGAGAAAGCTTAGAGCTGAGGCCATCCTCCATGGCAGGCTTCTCAAGTGATTGTCCTTTAGCTATAGCAGTTTTAATATTTTTTTTCTAGTGACTAGTGAGTTTACCATCAGAATGATGTTGTGGCTGAAGTCTTGTTGGAAAGACTTATGGCTTGGCTAGCTTGTTGATTGATTTTTAAGGGCTAGAGTTGTGTGTTTGTTTTGTTTTTTGGTTTTTTTTGGTTTTTTTTTTTTTTTTTTTGAGAAGGTTTACATTGATTTCTGGAGGATTTCTGGCATGATATAAGTATGTATTTGTAACTGAAGAAATGCCTTCCTTTTTCTGCTCCTTTTAGGTGTAGTGGCTCAGAAACATCTCTGAACAAGTGTCCTCAGAAAAACCCATCTAAGTGGGTGAAGTCTGATAGATGCATTAAGGAAAATTCTGATGTTTAAGAACTAAGTCTTTTCATTTAGTTTCTTTGGATACAAGGTGGACATAGACAAGCTTCAGTTTTTCAACCTAAACTGAAGGTTGGGCAGTGAAATCTGATTTATCATGTCAAAGTGGAAAGGATATCATCAGTACTACTCCATTATCACTTTTCATATCACAAGTATACCTACTTTAGCAGAAGGTATGGAGATTTATGGGGTGAAGTCTGGTTTAAGACCCAGGCGTATGGTTAGCATATGACCAGAGAGTGCCTAGCTGTGTGTATGCCTGTCCGGTCTAAATCTCCTGAATGGTGAAGGGCAAAGGTAGATTGTGGCATTGCGGTCGTCAGTGGGAGTTGTCATATGGCAATCAATTAAACTGCAGTTAATCCATGGTGTGTTTGAAAAGGTTAAAAGGTATTTAAAAAGGCACACAAACCAATGTATGGCTGAAAGGAGCCGCTTACACAAAGTCTTATAAATATGCCCCATCTATTTATGGAGCTAGCCAGCAGTTTACAGTTGTGTGTGGTTGGTGGTTTTGTTTTGGTTTTTTTATTTGGAAGACTATAGGTCTGCATATCTCCATGTATTAAAATATTTTGGAAGCCTTCAAGATTAAGGGTGCTGTCGTATCAGGGCAACGAGCATCTAGGTTGTTATAAATATACTTGAAATATGGACCTTTAGATTGTCTTTGAAACTAACGTTGGAAATATCTGCTGCTAAAGTTGAAATGGAGAAGTAGTCTTATTTCATTCAGATGAATAAGTAGTATAATAGTAGTAGTAGTAATAGTATGATAGCAGCTCTACAGATCATTTCCCAGGAATCTCTGTAAGTATATAAAGTATTTTTGTATCTGAGTTTGTTGTGGTCTGAGTAAGATTTTATATTCTCTCTGTTTTTGATCAATTCTGTTACAGTAATGTTTACTGAAACATGATGATAACCTGTGAATTTATTGATTTCAGGTTCCTGTTACATGTACATTGCAGCATGGTATGGAATTTGTCATGCTTCAGGGCAGAATTAAAAAGGGAAAAGAAAAATCAAACAGTTAAAAGAAGGAAACAGTGATGATGTCAAAACCCAGTAACATCTGAATTTGATAAGGATGGATCACTTAGAAAGCTGAGGTCTCTTGAATATGTCATAATATTTTGTTTAAAACCCTGGTAGCTGTGAAAATACTATGCCATTTAGATGCTCATTTTATTTTCTTCCATTTCTTGGAATTTTTTTTTTTAAATAGCTTTTTTAGCAAACTTTTAGACAGAAACTGTTATCTTTGCCTATTGAAAAAGAAGATTTTATGTTTTCATCAGTACAAATGTGCTGCAGTTACAATAGTCTGTATTTGTAGGGAAGAACAACTGCCCTTACCTCCCATACATACATAGCGTGCATGTGTGCGTGTATCTATAGATATGTATAATGTGCATCTGAGCTGTTGCAGTTTGAGCGGTAACAGCATTTCAGTACGCCTTGCTTGTCTGGAGATCACTACACGTGCTGTCCTAACTCTAGTCTAGGATTAAAAAGTTGAAGTAGCTGCATCTGAGTACTCTCGCTTTCCAGGTTTCTGAGAGGTAGTCAGTCTGTTTTGTAAATAAAGGGTACAGCAAAGAATGGAAGTAGTAGTCAGTGACCACTAAACTGGAAGAATACTAAGCTGTAGTAATATCAAGATTGTAGTAAAGATCTGTAAATTGAGTGATGTTTGGTCGCGCTTTTTGAATTTTAGGCCTTCCTTTAATTCTTTGTTTGCTTGCTTGCTTTATGGCTGAAAAAACCAGGGAGAAGTAAGAAGGTTATACTCTTGAGACTTTTTAGGTCTAAAGTTCTAAACTGATGAATGCAAATATATAGTGGCATATGTTTTGCTTTGCATTTTTAAAGTTCTTTTACCAACCACAAAGAACAGAAACAGTTTTTGTAAAAGAAGTGATCAATCTTTTTGAGGACATCTATAGAAAAATCTCAGCTCTGAAAGACATTTCACAACTGTGAGAGCACATTGCTCTGGACAAACTAGTTTACAGCCTTCGTGGACGTTCTACTTTGAAATATATCTTTACTCGCATTCTGCTGTTCCTGTTTAACATATTAACTAAAATGGCTCTATTTCTCAAAAAAAGATTAAATCCTTGCTTATCAGATGTTGCCTTTTAAGGACATCATAGGTAGGATGCATATGTTAACATGAAAAAGGATTGGATTGTTACGTACATCTGTTTTTGTAAGACGACATAGAAATAATTCCAGAAAACCAGCATTTCATAAATATCTCTCCTTTTCCTGGAATTCTGTTGTCTTCATGCCTTTGTGAATTTGAGGTAGAATTATTTTCAGGAATCATGTAAGTGGGACTCTCTAGTAATTGCATTTGTACTCAGTGAGGCCATTAAACAATACAGAAACAAGTGCTGGGCTGTAAGAGCTCGGTGCCATCCCACATTGAATGTTTTAGCTGATATTGCAGGGGATGAGCAACTCCTGCTGTAGCTTTGCTTCTTGGGCTTGAGGGAGGGGAATGTAAATACAGTGATGTGACTTTACTGTTCCAAAACAGTTAAGCAAAACAGATGTGATTATGTTTTAACACTGTTAAGTGGGTGGGAAGAATAACCACTCCTTCTGAAATTAATATTTTTTAGTCAATGAGTAAGAAAAGAAGCATATGCAAATTGTTTAAAATATATCGAGTATTTGAACTATTAGCATAAATGTGGGGCTTTTTTTTCTCCCCCCCCCCCAATTTAGTTCTTACTAAAACCATAGGCTTTATTCTGGGGTTCACATGAACAAATATTTAAAAACTAAATCCCGAGCTGTCTGGCTGTGTGGGTCAAGTGTAAGTTTTACACTGTTCAGTTCCTTCATATACAAGGAAAGCAGTACGTTTTTTAGAAGTTACACATTTCTTTTCATAAAAAAGATAGGTTTAAAAAATTGTATGTTTTCAATCAGGGGTTCAGTTGCACTCTGAAGTCTTACTGAATTAATACTGGTGTGACACCATTGTAGGTCCTTCTGTGATAGAGTTAGGGGCACTTTGATGTTTAGTATTTTGACACCAGTACTGGCCTAAGAAGCCCCTTTTTATCCCAGCTCTGTGTTCCTGCTCCCAGGCTACTGGGCATCTATAGTGGACCAGCTTTGAGGACTGATAGGGGATTAAAAAATCATGATTTTTTTTTTTTTTTTCTCTCCTGCTCCCATTTTTTCCACTTGGGTCAGTTCCCCAGTGCAGTTGGCTGAGTGACCCTGTTATAGTAGCACTGTCTCAGCCAAGCAGGTAGTGGTGGAAAGGGTACAGGCTGCTGAAGTGGTAGTGCTGCTCAAAAGAAATTCTTGCCCTGCATCTGTAGTTCTGCCTGTGCCAGGTTTGAATTTGGGTGAGAAACTTTGTGATTTCAGTAAAGCTGCTTGTACGTGCTTTCACGCTTAAAGGATGGGTTCTTGCATCACGTGTTGTAAATTTAGCGTAAGAGCGAAACTAGTCATTCACAGTATATTCTTTTTAGAGGAACTAGTGCTTTTTGGAGCATTGGAAATAATTTTACAGTATACAAGAAAAACGATGGCAGTGTGTGTTTTGTTTTAGATGCGATTGTTTCACGGAAATAATTTTACAGTATACAAGAAAAACAATGGCAGTGTGTGTTTCGTTTTAGATGCGATTGTTTCATAAGCATCTCACAAATACCGATCTAGAAACTAGCATAGTCAGCTAGTTTAGCAGTGTGCATTTAAAACTCATTGGGAGTACAAAGTATAATGCAGACTCTTAGGGTGAATGGTGTATTGGTGAAGTCTAGTATAAACTCAGTTTTGATTTTTGTTGTCTTTTCACCCTAACCTAGAAACCAGTCATGTACGAAAATGCCCTCCTGTCAATATTTCAACATTGCCTTTCTTAAGCATGGGGTAAACTGACATATGAAGGTGGCTGTGCTCGTAATTCTGTTGAGTACGCAAACTAAACTTGAGAGGTATATTAATTTTTCTTACTGAATTATGAATTTTAAAACCTAAAGATAGTCTTAATGTAGTTGCTGACTATTTCACTGAAAACATTCAGCTAACACGTTTTCCACACTAAGAAAGCACTTAAACCTGGAGACAGGGTTCTGTGACTTCTTTGGGAACATACTAAATGTGATGCTGATCATGAATTATTTGTATTTTGCTTAGTACTCAGTATATTGGCTATCAGGTATAGAAGCATGCAGGTGACCATCAAAGTGGAGGGATGTATTGGGTTTTCATGCTGAATCTGTATCTACTTTTAATTTTATGTACGGGATTTTGTGGGTGAGCCTGAGATGATGTACTGAGTTTTGCTTTGTACATTGGATAGATGAAGTAGTTTGATTTTTTTTTTTTTCCTTCTTTTCATTCTCCTGAATTATTTCTTATATATAACATCACATCTCTTGGTCCTAAGTAGAACAGAAGCGGTAGATATGCATGTGTGTGTTTGGTTTTCAGATGTATGTTAATTTGTACATCTAAACACACGGGATGTTACCTAGTAACAAAACACACTGTATGTCCTAGGTTCCAAACCCAGTGATTTTTGGAATTACTCAATTGTGTCTATCTGGGAACTAGTCCTGGAAGTTGACAGTTACTAGTACCCTATGAGATTTATTTATTTTAAATTCCAGTAGTATTGGTTGTACTTCACATTTTGTTATGCAGTATTTGAAATAATACACCAAATCTGGTGTATTCGGTGGATCTTTTGCCCTGTATGTTTTACGTCAAGCAATGTCATTGGTTGTCTGGGCGTAGTTTCAAGAATAGGCCGTTGAGATGCCAAGTAACAACAGCTTAAGGAATTGCCGCTATATAGATTTATATATGTCTAGATCCATTATATTCCAGTATGTTAATAAACTCAATTGAATGGTGTGTACCTCAGGATAATTTTCCTAGTAAATAAAAAAATATTTTTGCTTCTAAGTAAGTATGTATATTTTATGTTGCCAGCAACAGGCCTGCCTGCATTTACTGAAGGTCAGTGACCTGAATTATGCTCATCTCTGACAACAGTGTGTGTAGTCATGAGATAGGCAGAGATTTCTTTGGTACTTCATGAGTATGACTTTAGAAATCGCAAAATAACCTTTTCACGGAGGAAAAACTTCAAGAACTTTGTTGTGATTAGTTTGCAAAAGGTGCCGTATTGAATCTTAAAATACAGTGAGACTGAATAAGGAAAAGAAATCTATATACAAAGTGTTTTAAGAGGTAAAATGTACAGAGTAAAATCTTCCTCAGCAGTCTTTTCTTTTAATTCAAACTCTTGTTGATATTCTGAAAACTCTTATTTAAATTTGTTTTGGAAAGAATTCTTCATATATGCTTAAAATTAAAACAAAATTGTGGTGAAAATGTGGCTTTTCTTTAAAGGTGTTTATGATGCCTTTAGCACATTGCAAACTTGCATTGGATAGAATTGGATAGAATCTTTAAATCCTTTAAATTAGTATCTGTTATACTAACTAAATATGCGACATATTATATGACTTATGTACTTTCTGAATGTTATGACAGAGTTTAAAAAAAAATTAATCTTACTACTCTGCTGCATCTAGATTCAGCTGAAGTGGCTTCCTACTGTGCTCACATGTAATAAAATTGCCCCCATTTGCAGAAACTCACGATCCGATTGATATCCAGGCAAACACAAAAAAGAGGAATGGGGGAGGATGATGAAACTTCTTCAGAGAGATGTTAGTACTGGTTTTTGCAGTTTAACTTTTAGGTTTTTAGGAGTATGGTTGCTCTGAAACCATCTCTGATTTACAGTGAACGTATTGACATCAGTTGGGCATTGAGTATTTTGAAGGAAGGAGTAGATGCTCTTAAGGAATACAGTGGAATAAGATGTTAGTCCTCAAAGAGGTGAACAGGCAAACTAGGCTTGTGGTGTAAGGAAAAGTCAGACACGGAAAGCTTTATGTTTTCCACAGTCACCATCTTTAGAATGTAGTAGAGTATAACCTGGGATAAAATGTGCTCAGCATCTTTGGCTTATCTAACTAAACATTTTGTAGTAAAGCTGAACTCTACACTTGAAATTATTCATGAATGTGGAGTGGCTTTGGATAGGTAATCCCATTATCTGTACTTTGAGGAGATCAGAGGAGCATTGTGTGGGTAGGAAAGATGAAGAGTTGAAAGCAACAGTGATTAAAAAAGGAAATAAAAGCATGAAGTAAAGTTTTAGCATGGTAGCTTCATACACAGTTGATTTCTAAGAACTGCTCTCTTTGTTTAAGTGAAAGACTTCAGCTTTTATTCTTTTGTTTGCTGTACCACTTTCAATAATTTGCTTTTCAACACCTTTCTTGTCTCTTCCTCCCTCTACTCCTTTGTTTCCAGTTCACTTCTGTTCTGTACCAGTAAGTAGATCAAACTGGGTTCTTGAAGCCCAGTAAATGTTGCTACTAAGAGGATTCTTCTAGTAATGATCTTACAGGCTGTGTGATGAGTGGGATTTGTTCTTGCCTGCTCTTATCACCAATTTATTATCTAAACCAGGAAGCCCTTGTACAGGCTGTGTAAAAGGTCTTTTGGTTTTAAGAATTTGGCAATGCAGAGGCACAACAGAAGACACTCCGTTACTGAGTTTAATGTGTTGCCCCTGCAGCTATTATATGCGATTTGGCTCTATCTATTAAAAAAAAAAAAAAAAAAAAAGGTTTAAAATGTTACCCTTTTATGTGGTGTGCCTGTGATACTGTTACCATCACAGTAACTCGTTGTCTTTGTTCTCCCCTAATGTTTTAAAACTACTTTTTATTTTGTGGATCCCTTCTTAGAATACAGCGCTACAATATGCACCTGCCTTTCCACTCTGGGTCTTAACTCCACACTAGTTGTCCAGATCTTCAGAATGTGATCGTTGTTGGAGAGTTGTAAGGAGACTGAAGAAACACATTGGTTTGTGATGGATATATTTTACTGGTTAGCCATGAAGTGGGCGGATGTATTGATTCCCTGTTAATAACCTGTTAATGACTTCCTAGTAACATCAGCAACTCTTCTGTGTTGTCAGTAGCTCTAACGTCACCTCAGTTCTAAAGTGACTCAGGTCTCTCTGTGTTACCTTTCCAGTTTGGTTTCTCTTTTCTTATACCTTTGTGAATTCTTTGCAAGATAAATACTTTTTCAGAATTAGTATTGTAAGTGATCTTAATATATTCTAGATTAATTTTCAATCAACAAAAAGCATAGCTTCGCATATGTATCAAGTTGCTTTACTGCTTTGATAAAATCAGCTATGTGATTTCAAGTTCTGTACGTATAGCTTGGTAGTCTCTGTGTTGTTTGGATAGTATGTTCTTACCAACCGGTTTCCTCCTCTTGGGGTTTGGAAGAGGGCTGGCAGTCCCTTGCCGACGACCGCGCTGGACGTTGCTGGTGCTGCACTCCGTTTGATACCACGTTAGGCTGTTGTAAAGCGTTGGAGATGTGCTAATGTGCTGCTTTTGGAGCTTACCATTCCCATTGTAGAACTGGCAGAAGACAATGTATGAATGCTCCACAGTCTGTTTGGGCTGCAAGTCAGCTAGCTTTGCTCAAACTGTTTGTTGATAGTTTGAACTAAGCTGGCTTAGTATTGAAACTGGCTTTGTACTGATGCAAATGAGAGGTGATTCTTGCTATAGTTGAGCTACAAGGTGGTAAAGACAAGAGTGATGCCTTCAGTTCTTGCAGCTACTAATGGAAAAGCCTTTCTATAATCTTAGTGTCCATAGGTACTTCAGTTTAAAAAAAATAAAAATATCCTGGCCGGAGAGAGCTTTCAAAACTGGGACTATAGCTCTATAGCCTCAAGACATCCGTGTAGGGTGAACATATCTGGTGCTCCAGGACTTTTATTGCTATTTTAAATCTAGGACTATTTAGTGTAAAAAAGAGAAGAGTTTGCTTCTCCTTCTTTTTTTCCCTTGTTCTTGAATACAAGTGACTGCCTCTGCTGAGTTTAGCGCAACTAAGCTCAGTTCAAGACACCGTGTCTGTCTGTGTGATGTATACACTTAGCATACGAACCAGACTGAATCTTTTATCCAAATTGAAGCGATTTAGACATGAGACTGCCTAGTTTGTAGGATCTTGTGTAGCCTTAGGCAGTACTCATCAGCCTTGCCAAGTTCATGGCTACTGTGGATGTGGCAGTGACATTCTAGGTCTCTGTGGAACTTCAGCAGTAAAAATCTAAAGCTGTTGATTCATGATGGGCGATGGCCAGTTTTTGTTTGACGCTCCCTCCACCTTTTGGAGACATGACAGCAAGAATTCACCTGCTCATAAAATAACAATAGAACTGCTGCAACATATGCTCCTACGTGTATCAAAACGTATGCTCCTATGTGTATCAGAAAAGTAATTCTTTCTTGTCTTCCCACCACCCACTTTTGTGTGCATGTGTCTCTGTGTGCGCGTCGCGTTGCTGTGGCGCGAGGAAGAAGCCAGCGTGGTGGCAGAAATGCTGGCTGGGCGTAGGGTATGTGCAGTGCTTAAACAGTCATTGCTGATGAAGAAATGGGAGTGAACTGCAAAGTTTTCTGCTCAAATTGCGGTATCTAAGTGCATTTTAGGCTAGACACTTGCTTGGAGTTGCATATATCAGGAGGTGTTTAAATAGTAATAATTTAGACTCTACTAATAGAGCTGTTAGGTAATTTGCAGAGGTTGTCTAAAATTGTCAGTAATTTGTAAGTGGTTTTGATACTTTCGTAGGTTGTAGAGTACCAGTGATACTTCGCTAGAGAACAAGTGAAAAGCAGACACTTGAAAAATACTTTGACTGGGGTTGGTTAGTTGTTGGGTGTTGTGTTTTGGGATGGTGTGTGGTGTTTGTTGTGGGTTTTTTTTTCTTCTTTTTGGCATAATCACACTGTTCTTTTTAACTTCTGTTGGAGATTTCTTCCTGGAAACTCGTGTCTTTATATCTCCGTCTTGTAGAAAGTGATAATTTTATTTTTCTGAGCGTATTTTAATTTGATGTAAGGTGAACCTTATTCAATTTCATGTGAGATATGAGGAAAAAATGGACTTGTACATTTATGGATTTATGTGCACTTACAGTTCTATAGTTTGTTGATTTGGTAAAGCCCCACAGAAGTTCAGTTGTGTTTTATAAATATTGTCCTGAGTTTCTGTAAAAATCCACATAATTAAGGTCTTTGCAAAGATGGGTATCTGTCAATAATTTTTTTGCAGGTTTGAGAAGAGCTTTTTTTTGGATGATCTTAATTTTCAGAACTCTTCAATGACCAGTTGAAATTTAAGTTAATCCCTGAAATTTCAACACTTGGATAATTTTTTTCTAAGAATAGATGTCAGTGGAAGATAGTCTTTGTAATGTCCGTCTCTGCTTTACTGTTGGAAAATTTCATTTTCTGTTGGAGCTTCCTTGGTTTAGCTGTGTGGTTATACCTAAGAGCTAGGGTTGAGCTAAGCACTATGTGGATCTAGTAGAATGGAGGTTTATATTTTTTCGGGTATCTTATTAGTTTGTATTTACATTTACTTCTTTTTTTCTTCATTTTGCAGTGTTGTTTGCTGCTGGACTCCCCCCGCCCCCCACACCCCTGCAGGATGATATGAGACTTGAAAGAAGACGATGCATACAGGTGATCTTATTTTCAAGGGGTTTTAGAAGGGAAAATCTTTGATGTTCTTGATCTACTTTTTGTTTCTATT
>NW_009601956.1:15668-36092 GCF_000690535.1 Cariama cristata | reverse complement strand
ATGTTGTTCCAACGTCAGTAGAATATTTAAGAACCTGCAGAATTTTGAAATCTTTCTTTGCCCTTTGAAACTCTTCTGTAACTGTCCAGGAAGAAGATGGTTTCCCTGAATGGAAGTATTGTTTGCAAAGTTTTATGCAAAATAAGGATTTGGTTTTAAAGATGCTAAGCGTACTGCTTTTAGTCTTGTCTTGTTTGTTACTACCCGCTTTTAATAGCCCGCACTTTGCCAACAGATGTATGTCACCTGTTTAGTGACACAGTATTTCAATCGTTCATTAACTTTCTTTTAAAGAAACATTATGGATCCATCTGAAAAAGAGCCTAACAAATTAATAGCTAAGAGTTCGTTATGCCTTATCACATGCTTATGTCCAGTTACTGAAAGATGTCTCAAGAGCTGAGGATAAGATCTTTGAACATCTTTGAAAGTCACTACCCATTCTTAAAATTGATGTTTTAGCAAGTTCTTCTGTTTTTTGCTAATCAAAATACTGTAAGTGCCAAGTGTATTTGCAGATTAAATAGCTTATTTTTAGTGATACTGTTTTGATGGAAATATGGTTAATATTTTGACATGAAAAATCATGATCAGCAGAAGTAGAATAAAATTTAGGTTGGACGGGAGGATCGGTGTAGTTCTTTATACCCAAATGCCCTTATTTAAGGAATGAACAGTTCTATGACTTATATTTCGAGGCCTCTAAGAGTGAAATACACATACGACAGATCCTTCGTTTGCTTGTTCAGCTTTAAAACCCATGAATCCTTGGGGCTGGAAAAAAAGCTAGATAGATTTACGTATGCATGCAGATCATCTCCTGACTGACAGTTTTCAGTTGCATCAGCTGTTCATGTATAAACAGCTTTAGAGGGTATATTTACATGGAGCATGTTGGATTAAGACCAAGATGCTGTAAGTGGATATTTCATTCTGTGAAAACTCAACATTCGTTCATTTTGGTTGAATGTTTGTAAGCTGTATGTTGATAGTTCAAGTAAAACTGGCTCTAAAGAATTCTAAAATTAGGCGGGGCAAAGAAGAGGAGGAAAAAAAAATATTCCAAAGGGATATTTCATTTGTTTTAAATACATAAATCTGGAGGAATAGCATTTAAAGTCTCCAAATGGAAATCTTTCAGTGTCCCATCAAATTTGTGGAGGTCTGTCTAGTACATAGGTAGTTATTACAGTTGCTAATATTGTGGGTCATTTGCTTGTTGCAGTGTAGGTTAAAATACAGCCCAACTTAAATACTGAGAAAATGCTTTGAAAGCTTTAAAAGTATTCATCCCACAACTGAAAGGAGAGGTAATATTATGAAATAGTACCTTATGTATCTTACACTGTTTGAGAGAATTAGGTTTCATATTGTGATACATTAATCTGATTTAAAACGTAAGCACTTTCAGTTTTGGTCAGGATTTCTGATGATGGTGAGCTTGTAGAATTATGAACTCAAAGAATAGAAATGTATACAAGATTTTGAATTTTAAGTAGTAATTCTATCTTCTAAAGCCCAAATTCTTTATTTAGAAGTCCCATGGTAAATACAGAGTGAGAAACAGTGGTACCTTGACAAAGACTTTCAAGCATCTGACGTGTCATATAAGTTGGAAGTTAGACAAGTAAGATTTATTTGCAGTTTTCTGTTTATTAGGAGAGCCAATATTAGTAAGCTGAGGTTCTGAGAAGGGCACTTTAAGATTCTCTTTGGAGAACTGAAAGATTTTCAATAATTGCTTTTTGTCAATCTTGTTAACTTCGTAGATTTTATAGGATCTATATGCTTTTCTGTGAAACACTCTGCAAAAAGCAAAGCTAGGGGTTCAGCTCGTTACAGGAAAAGCTAAATGTATGTTTCATTATAAATGCATGTTGTGATAACAAAATAATGCCTTAGAGTGGGGTTTGTGATTAAAAAAATTTTTTTCAGAATGTGGATTTTTCTCTTTTTACTTCTTTGTACTTTGAAAGTCAATCTCTCCGGGACGTTTTGTGAAAGGAAGGAACCGTAAGTGCCAATGCTATTACTGCCATTATGGTTGTGGTTATTATGCTGATAACCATACTAGCAAGTGTGTCCTTTTTATGGTGTCGTAGCATCAAATTTGGGATTGTGGTGTGTACTTACAAGCAAGGATTCACCTTGTGTTTAGAAGTTCGTGTTTTCAAAGCAATTGCTGTATCTTGTCCTGCACTTGGTAAGCAGAGTATAACTGTTGTTGGTTGTTACTTTTTTTCCTCCTCTGTGTGGAGGCTACCTTATAAAAATGGATTGGTTTTATAGCAAAGAACTTTCTGGTTTTGGGTTTGATTTTTCTAGTTAGCTGCAGCCCAGGAATATATAACTAAAAATAATGAGTTGTCTGATCTTTAAGCTTTTGAAGAGCTTAAAGCTTCTTGTCTTTTCTTAACCTTTGTAAGAAGAGGACTCATACCTCAGTTGAGAGTATAAGGGACCAGTATAGATCTACTAAACCAAAAGTACAAGTTTCAGAAGGATCCATTCCTTACCACATGCTCATCCTCTCAGAGGAGATTAACTGGTAACAGTTACTGCTGAAGTATGGTTCTTGAAATCGGAAGGGAAGGAAAAAGAGTCTGCAAGTTCTGAACTGCTTTTTGATGATGATGCATTTTAGATTAAAACAGAACAGATATCTCTTCCTGATTTAGATCTCCCACAAGACCATGAACAACATTGTTTGGGACATTTCTGCATACTAAGGGCAGCATGGAAGCAGGGTAACTGTTATCAGTTATGTCTTAAATAGACATATATAATATATAAATATTACAGTATTTTTGTCCAGTTCTTATGCCTGTATAAACTGGCCCAGAGGTTTGATCATGTAAAATCATTAAAAAGAAGTGTAGGCTGGTTATTTTATCTTTAGTTGTGTGGTAGAATTTATCATGTATTAACTTTATTTTTTTTTTAACACATTCACATTTTCATGGGTAGATTTAAATGTAGCAAACAGGTCAAAATAATAGTTACATCAAATTCTTCTCTTCATCATTAAAGTGTATTGAACACACCAGGGATGTTGAGAACCAAGCAAGTGATATAAAATGTGATGTAAAGTGTTTGATATAACATTGGAAGTGACCATATTGCTCTTAACTTTAAAAAACAATAAATTTCTCGTGTTTGGAAAAGGAAAAAAAAAAAGCGCCATTCCGATACTACTCAATAAGAATAGTGCAAGAACAATGAAATAGTAAATACTTGCATAGATACTTGCCTTTCTCTTCCCCATGTCCCCCCAGCTGCATTGCTTCTTAAAATCTGACAAATGCAGAGTAAAGACTTGTGGGAAGTTCTTGGATTGGGTTGAGTTCGCAGGCGTGCAAGTGTTCAGGTGTTAGTGTTATGTAAGAGTAGAATGAAAATTTAGAATTGGGCCACATCTCTCACATCTCATGTTCCTAATATTTTAGCTACTGATTTCATTGAGCCTGTAGCTATTTTGAAGAATGTTTTTATATGTGTCAGTAGTAAAAAACCAAACCAAAGTGAAAAACCTCCCACTGTTATTCTGTAGTCAGAAAAAACTGTCCATTATTGCTGCTGTGTATTTTGAGGTTGATCTGTATTTCATTTTACCAGATATGCCTTTGAACTAGTTTGTTGAGAGCTACTTTAAGTTTTACCAGGGAATTCCAGAAACTTACTGGGGCATCACCTTTTTATCACTTACCTGTATCTTCTTGTGGAGATGATGACTGTACTATCTATCATTCCACTTCAGTAATTGCATATCTGGAGTGTCTTTTGTGAGATGGATGTTGCCGGCATAAACCCAGAACTGGGTTGTAAAGGAGCAAACGTTTGGCCTGTGTGCTAATTCCATACTGAAGCACGATATGGGCTGGTTCCAGTTTTGTTTCTGGTTGGTGACTTTCATTCCAATTAGACTGATTCTGTCCGTCAGTAATTTGTTCACATATTTGACTATATCGTTGCAGGCAATTTTTTGTTGTATATTCAGGTCTTGGCTGGGCAGATAAACAGAAATTTAACATAAACAGAAGATACCAAGAAAATAATGTAAGAGACTGGGTTGCTCATTAGTAGTGGAAGTTTTAAATACAGATAGCTAATGAGCACTTTAGATGAATAAGAACGCTTTTAGGGTTAACCACAATTTTTACATAGATGAGTCCCTTTGCGGGAGTTGTTCGTGCTGTCTTTCTGCCTGTTAGTTTTTTGTCAGCAGTTGTGAGAAAGCAGTCAGGAAGAGTTGAACACAGTTGCGTACTGAAGGGCGACAGTTACCATATTGAAAGTGGAAGTTCTGCTTTTCAGAGATGGAGTCATTGACCTCAATGGATGATAACCTTGAAGTCAAGAGAATAGATTAATGTTCTACTTTCTGTATTAGAGATCCGAAATGTGAAAACCTGGACAGCTAAAGTTAGAGTCGTGCATCCACATTTAAAAAGAAGTTGCCTATTTAAAAGAAAAGCGTGTTTTGTTTTTTTCCCCTCCTCCAAAATTGCTTAGATTTAAGTTTTCAGCCTCAGTCCTCATCTAAGAGAAAACAAATGACAAAAATCCCGTTCCAGGGTTTTGGCATGGAAGTATAGCCTGGTGGAGAATGCTGCTTTTCTTACTCAGGAACAGACTGAAGCATCTAAACCAGAAAATCTTGAGAAGCCTCTGGTTTTATTTAATTTGCTTCCTTTTAACAGAGAGCAAATCTCTTCCTTTTAAGAGAGATAGGTGTGAATTCCTGTAGAAAGCCCTGTTAGTAGTTGTCTAGGGTTTGTTGTGGGGTTTTTTTGTGGTTTTTTTTTTGTTTTTCCCCCCACGTCTGGAAGTTTCATTTTGTATTTTGCAGCAAAAGTAATTGAAATATTCTTTCTTAGGCTGTTCCTAAGAGTGCTCTGTGGGACTCACAGGTGTATTGGGTGGCAATAGCCAACAGCAGCTTCTTTCTTCAGGAGTGGGGGACGCCGAGCTCCAGCCGCTGCAACCGAGTCTCCCTCTCCCCTGTTGGCAGAGTTGAGGTGTTGTCAGCTCAGGGGACCATCGAGAATGGAGATTCCAAGGAGCTTTGCACTTTCAAAAGCGTTATGTTGCTGCATAACAATTGAAATAAAAGTATCTTAAGGATATACATCTATACGTGTGTATGTCTAATATTTTGGAAAAGTAATTTCTATTCATTTTCTATCCTGATCTATGTGGTCCTCTTTTAAAAAAAAAAAAAAAACAACTTTTTTTTTTGAGGTAACTTTCAACAAAGTATTAAGAGATGAGGACAGTTCTTTTTATTTAACAGTAGAGCTCCAGCAGCTATATTGCGAGGCTGAAATTGATTTCTGTTACCTAAGAGTAAAGACTCACTTAGACTTAAGAAAAATTTGATTTTGAATAAAAAAATCAAATTCAGATTAAGAATTACAATCTTAACTGTTATAAAAAATATTACATATTTCCAGAATTATTGGTCAGTCCACTGAGAATGGCTGAAATTTACAATGAACATAACACCACAAACATAGAGTCTTTCTTATAGCCTTTAAAGTCATCAAACGAGCAGCTGTAATGAAAAAGCCCCTGTGGTGTCAGAGCGTTCAGTCTGTGAATGAGAAGTAAAGGTTCTCTTGGGTAACGCAGTAATAGGATGGCTAGACTGCGTTTAGAGCTGCTAATACAGCCTCGGCATCGTGCTATATCATGTTGACTTACTGGTTCAGGTGTTTGCTAATGTGAACGTTCCTGTCTTATGCATCGTATTGTGTAGCGGACAGCTTTTTTGTCCTGTTTTGTGTGCTTTTAGTAGCAAACCGTGTTCACAGAGTGATAGTTTGCCTGGGGTGGGAGGTTTTCTGAGTGAAGTTAGCGGTGGGGATGGGCTTTGAAGTTAATCTTAGCCCTGTGGTTCTAGGGGGAAGGCTGTTGGTTTATATCTAGAGGAAGCTTCTTCCCTTGAACTCAGCAACGGGCAACCCTAGTTCAGGAGCTTGCCCTTTACAGCTTTCTAAGAATCACATCTGAAATCTTGCATTCCTAAAGTACATCTTAGGGTGCAACTCTTTCATTGCACACAGCAATAGCTTTATTTGGGTTTGCTATCTGTGGAGACAGAGGTTCATCAGTTTTGTTTAGTGCTAGGGCTGGTCAAGCTTAACAGTGGCTTAACTTAAACATGCAGCACTTTAGTTCCTTAGCATATTCTATGTAGAATCCATAAGAAGGAGAATAAATGTTTGTAGGAGGCATCCTGTTTTATAAATCGTGCAGTCAGATGTAAATGACGTCTCACTCCATCCCTGAAGGAGGATATTATATTATTTTGGGGTTATGTTTTAAGATCCAGAGAGGCCATAGGATGACTCTCTTAATGGCCAGTCCCAAGTACTTGGTAGTTTTTGGTAGAAATTCTGTTGACAGTACTTTGTCAGGTAAGTGGAGTGCAAGAACTGTGCAAATATTGTTCATAAATCTTGCTGAAATTGGACATTATGACTTCTCAAAAACTGTTATTTCTCCATTTCTAGTCAGCCTGCTGTTTCCTATTCAGTTCAATTTATCCCTTGATAGTTGGTTTTTAATGTTTATATTAAATGCTATTCCAGACAGTGGTGACCCCATATTCTGTTAGCTTGATGCCTAAGTGGTATGCCAAGCCATTATGTTACCAACTTCTCAAAGCAACATACAATACGCTAAGACATGATGATGGAGTTTTTTGCCTAGTTATACATAGGGGAGTAAGTGTTCCTCTCACCAGGTTTTATGATGGTTTCCATGTCTTAATATGCAATCAACTATCCATGCTTATTAGCTTGGATTTTTCCATAAGATAACTTACGGACATACTTGTCAGCTGTTTCATGTCACTAGATGCAGTTCAGACGTAATCTAAGTGGTCTAGTTAAAACCTTGTGTACTAAGGAACATAATTAAACTTGGAAAATGTCGTAAAACTGAGAATGTTTCAGTTCTGAGATTTTCATCTTGACACTCTATTCTCAAAAATACGTTTTTGTTGATAAGCTCTTATGGACAATGATTAGATTAGAGAGCAAGAAACAATCATTTGTTTTTACGAGTGGTGGTGAGACATCAAATTTGCAGTTTTGACCTTTCAGTTATCCTGGCAACAGTGGGTAATACGCAGCACAACATATATTGATCAACCGAAGTGATATTCTGAAGCTCTGTTTCTGAGGCCCGGCACTTCATTGATACTTAAATCCTGTTGACGTTTTGCTGAGTTAAGTACCTAAATATCTTTGAAGATCTAGATTTTAGTGTATTGCAGATAGAGACAGCTGTTGAACATATTTGCTGTAAAGGTGGAACAGGTGGCAGCAGTTTTGTTCCAGACATAGAAGAGAGATTTGTTCTTGATTTCCTCCTCCCCCTGGAAATCTGTTGGTGCCCGCATTTTCCAAACAAATTGGTTATTAAGGGTCCCTTAAACTGAGGATACAAGCGTAGTATTAAGTTCTAATTGTACTGGTTAGTTCTGATTCTTCTAACTGATTTCTTTTTTGCATACTGCTGACTTCTATTTCATTGTTTTACGGAATCCCACTTTACGTGTGAACAGAGAATCCAACCTAAAGTTTGGTACACCACCCAACACTGTTACCTTGTCTCACAGTGTCTTTGCTAACATCGCAGAGAATTTTCATATTCGTGCATCTTGCCCATTTGAGGTCAGTATCTTGGAGTGAACTTGCCACTTGTTTGCACTGCCTCCGAAATGTAATGTAGAGGGATCGATAGATGTGCTCTGCCAGGAAACGAAGTAGAAGGATTGTGTTTGCAAAAGTGGGTGAAGTTGATTTCATTCTTACCTGGTTTGCGGACACAAGCGATGTTTTACCTGGTTATGTAGGCAGTAAGGCATTTGAATAGAGAAGCAGCATTATAATACTTTAATTATAGCCCACAGTTCCTCAGGGCTATCTCACCATTCCAGAGGAATAAATAACCATTTCTGGCAATACATGAAGATCCCCGTACAGACAGCAGCGATTATAGAAGCCCAAGAAGTGGGATGAACGCAACCATGTTTTGATGGATTCTTTTTTAAATGCTAGTACCTGTAGTAGGACTTTCATCCATCTTCATGCTCCTCCAAGGTCATTGAATATGCCTAGATGGCTTGAACTGAGACTGCAAGTTTTTAGATATTAGTAAAAGTATGTGATTTCACCTGTCATATTAATATGAGTTCTGACTTGCTAGGAATGTCTCTCAAAAGTAGATCAAATCCCTCTCTATGAGTTGGACTGAATATAAAACTGGTAAGCGATACCTTCATGTAGATATGGAATGTTGGCTTACATGTATTGGATCAGCTTATTAAAAAATACCACAGTTTAAAAAAAAATAAAAAATTTGTTTACCAAGTTTAGTACCCTCCAGTAATACAGAGACTTTGTGCTAGCTTGGAATGAAAGGGTGAGTTTGCCCTGTGAAATATTTCACTTTCGAAAGTTTATCACAGTATCTGTGAAAAGCAACAGATGTCCATCATACTTTCATTTACAACTTTGTTTTAGGTAGCGTTCTGTATTTTTATGTTAAGGTGGTGCTTTAAGTGAGCTATGTGTAACTTAAAGATTTTAAGAAGCAGTAACCAATTAATTGATTTACTCTTGTTTCTTAATATTAAAAGTTACACATTTCTAAACTTTCTGCTGTAAAATTAAGTAACCATTTTACAGTGCTGAGTAATTCTTGGAGACTTACCTGAGTAAAATAATGTATTGATAGCATATAGTTTAAGTGTATTTCTGGTGCTTAGTCTCAGAAGGTGGTGTATGAAAGCAAGTGTTTCTTTTAAGCTAAATGTTCACATCTCTGGAGTTTTCACCAAAATTCAGTTTTTGAAAATTGGCATGTTGAGATGTTGAAGGAAAACTTTGATTCTACCATTAAGATGATTCTGATAAAGAACCGAAAAAATACAAGGTAGTCTTGTGTACTTCAATTTAGACTAGTTTGTAAAGATCTTGGCATGTATATGTTTTGTACATGGTGATCCTCACTATCAACTAATTGTTCCTGCCCTTTCACCTCACTGTGCAGTTGTCTGATTAGAGCACTAGCTTCTTTTAAACCAAACACCTGGCAAAGAAACAGATTCACCAGGCCAAAATCTTCAAGCGAGCAGTGCAGTTTTTAGATGATAGCTTTTGACATGTCTTCCCTCGTCTTTCTTCGCACCCCAGTATTTTACAAAAAAATGTGTTCACAATTGAAGTTTTCTGTTTTGCCATTTTCACTATTTGGAGGATTTTCTCAAGACAGGTAGAAGACACTGTTGGTAAAGTATGCCAAAAGAGAGCTGCAAGAGCAGATGCAGTCAGAAGAGGTTTAAGAATAAAATTCGCAGACAAAAAGGCCCACTTCTCTGTTAGTAAATTGAATGTTCCCAGCCGCTGAAGCCGATCACATGGAACAGCACACATCTGTGCTAGTTAACTGTCCTAGCCTGTAAAACTGGGTGGCTGCCTGAAAGCTGCCTATTGGGAAGGATTCCTGGAACATGCTGACTGCCACACATTCCCAGGAGTTACTGGGGAAGAGTGCTAGTTGGAACGGATGCTATGAATGCTCTAACGTTTTACAAACACAGTGGATCATAGTTCTGTGTTTAGGAACCTTCCTTGGCCCAACTGAATCTGTTAGTGTAGATGTACACAGCTGCTAGTTCTACATTTACTGAACTGTTAAGTCCGCTGTTGTCTTACTAGTCCTTAAAGGAGGACTGGTAGAATCCTTTTTCCTTTCCCTTTGGACTTACTGTTGTCTCAGAAGAAGACTGCTTTTTTCCTTCCCAGTCAAAACAAAGAAAACACTGCTGTTTTACCTTTTGTTTTGTATACATAATGTATATAAATATATATACATATATAACTTTTCTCCCTCTGACCTAGAGCTCCAGGAATATTCCTTTGCTTCCTTCTCACTTAAAAAACCTGAGAGAATTTTGTATGGCTTTCCTGTAGGATTTCTTTGAAAGTTCTTTTTTCTTCCATCTTCTGACAGATTGTATCTGTGAAGTTGTTCTTGTCCTCTGGCTTAGGCTGAGTTTATGGACTTTATGGGTCTTCATGACTTCTGTTCTGAAGAAAAGAGATTTTTCCTCAGAAAAAGAGGCTGTTTCACACCCAAATCAATTGGTCAGCTTTCAAATGAGGATTCTGCAACTTCAGTTTAGAATCCTGTGTTCAGCTTTGTATTCCTACAAAGATACTGGTAGCAAAAGGCCCCAGGCAACAACTGTTTGAATCTTGAGAAAGGCAAAAAGTAGTTGTTGTGTTTTTTGTTTGTTTGGTGTTTTCTTCTATGTCTGGAGGCATGTGGAGCTCCAGGGGAAGGCAAGAAGCAAAACTTCATTTTTTCTTGGGAGAAATCCAGGCTCCATAGGCTACCATCCAAATGCAAAAATTCTGACACTCTCTGTTCAGAAAAAGTGCCACCAAAACGTAGCTAGCTGAATACTCCACTTTTTCAATAGAAGGCAGTTTCCGTAAATAGAATTTGGGAGCTAACTTCGTCTAGAGGAATGATTTGGGTTTAAAACACTGCCAGATCTATAGTGGCGTCTTTTTGCTTGAAGTCTTTCACTCTGGCTACAGGTATTCAACTCAGGTGCCTGTAAACACACAATGTATATTAAGACAGCTGAGAAGTAATTTGTGTCCTGTAACTCTGTGATCTATAGCCTATATAATATGAATGAAAAATCTATTTCACCATTTTTCTCAGGGAAGGAGGGGAAGGGCTTGGTAGAGAACGGAATTCTTGCTTTTCACAAATGCACTTGCTCATGATGTACAGCTTGGTTATAGTTTAAGAGTATTTTAATACAATATTTTGTTGTTTAACTTTGTATCACACTTTTCCCCAAAGATTTGAGTTTATTAGCAGTATCTTTTTGCCATCAAAAATCCACATTATCCTCAATAACAGATTAGCAGTAGCTTCGTCTTTCCAAGAAGCCGCAGTAAACCATTAGGAAGATGGTTAATCTCCCTCTTAGATAAGCCTTTTCACCAATTTAGAGAAAAGTGAATTGGTGTCTTATGAGCAAGTCTATGTAGCAGGCTACTTAAAGTGATTTGGTTTCCTTTCAGGATTAGCTTCACGGTTATTTATCTAATGAATCAGCTGAATTTCATCAAAGACCAGGTAATTAGACAGGTATTGCACCTTTTGGATTAATGGGACCTCTGGCAGAGGTGTGTCTTTCCTTTCTGTCTTTCTGTATTCAAAGATACGAACCATCTGCAAGAGTTGATCAGTTTTTGAAAATAAGAAACGCCATAGAAAGTTATTAGAAGTGTCCCTGCTCCATGGAGACGCATCGATATGCTCATTTTTGAAGAGTCAGGGAGTCTTTTTTTTCTCCAGCTCATTCTGGGGTCCTCAGTACAGTTACAGGGGAAAGGACAAGCATGTTGACTTCAAAGTATGAATCTGTATGCCTAACATGCTTTTGGCCTTCTGTAATTAAATCCTGTCTGTCTAGTTCCTCATCTGAGTAGACAGAATGACTATAGTATCTAATCTACTTGATTACAGAAGGGGGTTGTATGCATGGGTCCGCTGACTACTGACCTTTCTTCTAGTTACATTCCTTGATTCTAAACCTTATTCTTCGAGACTCTGTGATCAGTCCTTCAGAATTCAGAAATAAAAGTAGTAGGCGTGTGTGAACATGCACGTGCATACACACATACACATTTCTTCCAGGCAAATTGCTGCTTCTGCTGATGAACATGGAGAAGATGGTTTGGATGAATTGTTCCCAATGGATGAGCTGAACTGGGATATCTGCCATTTTGCATACACATAAACTGAAGAAGGGCAGAAAGTCTTTTAGTGTTTCTTGTAAAGCTTTTCCTTACCTGTTTGAGCAGAGTGGAGTATGAAGCAGCACCATTAAGAAATATTAGCTTCTTTTATCAGAGTAGTCAAAAACTAGCTGAATTTTGCTGGAGAAACTCAAGCTAACATATAAAATGGGAGAAGGTGGGAAGGCGTCTGTCTTTCCCCAGTTTTGGAATTGAGTTTAGTTTTTAGAGTAACTCTGCAAACTTTATAGATGGTGTACGTAGATAGCTATTAAAAATATTTGGTAGTAGTAAATAGATTAACTCTTGGCAGCATATTCAGTTCCACCAAAGGCAAGTAGAAACAGATTGGGACATATATGCATAAATTTGTATTCTTATTTAAGAGCTTTTCAAAAGCTTTGTTTGCACAGCTATGTGTCTGTGATAACCAAATGATAAAGCTCCACGTTATCTCAGTAGGAATTTTGTTGAGAACTTTGAAAAATTCTGTTCCATATGCAGAAACACGTATGCGTGATTTCTGTAAAAGTGATGGTAGCGGTATTGTCCTTGATAAAGAAAGGCGGGAGAATGTCCAGTGAGAGAGAAAAGCGCAAAAGGAAAAGTGGAAGTGTAACCGTTTCTTTTCATTTGGGGGACTTTAGTTGGTCTAGGATTTTTGGGGATTTGTTTTTGGGTTTAAAGGGGTTTGGGGTTTTGTTTGGTTTTGTTTTTCCTTTAACATGTCAAGGTTAGTTGAGCGTTTTTCCTTTGTCATCACTAAGCAAGTATACTGAAGTTTTTTTGATCCTGCATTTCTGTAAATAAAAAGAATTGTAGCTTCCCACAGCAGAATTCTTTCCTATTCCCTCTTCAAATAGGATATTGGAAACTTTGAAGAGAAAATGTGAAGAGAAATGCTTCAACGTAGACTAAACAAGGCTGTAGGAAGCCATTAGGTCACATTCTTGTGTGGAAGGGTTCTCCCTGTGACAGGAACATACCCTTCCTCTTTTTGGATGATGAGCACAATGTAGCTCAGTCTTGTGTTCATTGGAGCTTTAAACCCTAGGCAAGACAGGAGCACCAGCAAGTTTCAAGATTCTCTCCACAGATGACTTTTTTTCAGCCTCAGAATCAAGCAGACAGGTGAGTGTCTTGAATCCTGTGCCTTTTGAGAAGGAGTAGTTGGCTCCTGATCATTAGTCTCCAGTGTGCCCAGGTTCAAACCTCCGATTTGCTTTGTGGTCAGAAGACTAATCTCCCTTTCTCCTGCAAGGTGTCTCCTGGGTTTTTCGGGCTGCCTGAGAATTTCAGAGATAGTCACCATAATGTCATACCCATGAGTACGGTAGAGACAGACCATTTAGAAAAGTTGTAAGAAAAACAGAGCATATGCAACCAAAACTGCAGTGTCTGCAGTTAAACTCTGGGCCAACCTTATACAGTTCTTGTATCTATAGAAAACACAGTGCTATGGCCAAATATGAATGTGCTTAGTGGCTCACTGCTGAGGACTTTGCTTCCCTTGAAAATCTGTGGAGGTTGATGTGGAGCTGATTGAGGACTCCATTGCTACGACAGACTTGTTTCTCATGCCCCAGAAGATGGTTTGGCTTGCTTTCTCTGTTTGATACCATGAGCATTTCAGAGAAATCCCTCCATGGCCTTTGGGACATGCTTATCTAGGAAGACAGATCAGATCATGTTATTTTCCATGTTCTCTACAGTTGTGGAACCCACAATGAAATAATTACCAGCATGTGAAGGCGGCTCTCTCTGACTTGAGTCCTTTTAATACTGTTTGTTCATCATTTAGTCTTTGTGCAGTTCTGCCTTTCCATACGATTCCCATTTTGTGGCATAAAGTTTAATCGTTGCTGACATTTTGAACCATTGGATTATTGGCTAACAGTGGCCAGTACCGTGGCACTCTTAAGCGTCCACCATGTTTCCTTCTCACCAATAATGGCAAAGGCAACTTTTCCATTTCTGTCTATTCCCTTTTGTTTCTAGAGAGGTTAGGAAGCCTCCCCTTACCCTTTTGTGGGACAGAGGAAGAGAAAAAGAGGCAAAGTCCTCTATGGTGCCTTCTGTTTGTAGGTGATAGGGCTGTCTGAAGTTGCTGAGAATTGTAGCATTTCTACAAATTCGTATAGAAGTCTTGAAGAGCCTGTCTGAGATTGACTGACATTTTAAAACAGTTTTGTGCTAGCTTGCACAGCAATGCCAGCGAACAACACCGTATTGCTTTCAACCCAGATGCTTTGGCAAATAGCAGCTTCATGGGTTGCCACTGCTTGGCATAATGACTGATGCTACAAAGCAGTAGCAGGTGGTTTGGATTTTTTTCTGCTCATTCTGCACCAAGTCCCTATTTTTTGCAGTTGCTTTGGAGCACGATAAATAATATTGCTCTTTTTTCTGGTAAGGATTTTAAACTCTTAGATGCACTTGGTAAAAACTTCAGCTCAATGGCAGTCTACTAGATGAGGACACTAAGTTACCCAGCTCTTATTTTCTTTTACAAACATCTTATAGGTGACAGATGCTATGCTTGTTTTATACTTTCCCCCCAAAATTAATCACTGTAGTAGCAGAAAGTTCTATTACTTTGAAGATTGTTTTATAACAGCTCCAGTTTATGCCCTGCTGTCGGTAACATTCCTTCTGTACCCCTTTGCAAGCATCTTTTCCCACAATAGCTTAACACAGCCCTCAGTCTAATACATCTGCCTCTTCAGTCATGGGGAAGAGAGCACTTCAGGCTTCTTCCCTCTTACCTTTAGTGTCTACTTGCTAGAGAAGAGTCATGTGTTTAAAATGTGCATCTTGAAGTTATGTTTGCCGAAGTCCTTACTGTGGTAGCAGCCTGCCATACATGAAGTAGGGTGTTTTCATAAGCGTTGGCTATATATGCCCATTCAGTCCGTAGAGCTAAAGAGATAACGTGCCTTCTGACAATAATGCTTGGATTAGAAAGTTTCCTGTTCTGTATATTCTTTTTATTTTTCTTTACCAAAAAAAGAAAAAAGTAATGACAGATTTTGTTGTTTCTAAATCAGGTGAAATTATGTTTCATACTCTTACTTCACTGAGAACACACTTTTCAAATTTCCCATAGTGCTGAAGCTTTGAAATGCATTGGTACCTCACCTTTTAAGATAAAGAGATTGTGTGTTAATTGTTTCAGTTTTCTTGACTTGCAATGCGTAGACCCTCGGTAACATGACATCTTAGGAGATCACGGTTCTTCTGCATTACGGTACAGTCGTGTCCAGTACCTATAAATGTAATGTTCAGTATGTGCTTGTGAACTGGAAGTGTACTCTGACCAGACCACTGGCACAGTTGTGTTTGAAACTCCGTAAGAATTAAAAGCCTGCGGGGGTTTGAACTTCGTTAGCATTTATGCTATGAACTGAACTTGTGATGATCTTTTCAGAGAACACAGTTGTTAGCTGAACCTTGAAGAATTGCTTGTCTGTTTAGTGTTTGGATCCCATTAATATTTTCACATAATCCCTTTTCCATAAAAACATTCAAGTCTCTTTCCTTAGGTGGAATTTTCTCCTCCCTCTGCACCTCTGTGGAGGCAAGAAAACCCAAACCAAACCCAGAAGCATGTCTAACCATCTGGTCAGATTTTCCTTGGTGTAGTTTATGTATCTTTCAGGGAATGGTGAACTGATTTCTTCCCTCTTTGCCCCATTTTTGCACCCTCTGTGAAGTAACCTGTTTTTTCTGGTGGCTAGAGCGTACCTCGCCATCTCTGCATTGCTCCCCATATTGATGCTGCAGATGCATGCGATGGGCAGCTCTCTCCGTAGCTTGCTCTGAGAATTGGCATGTAAATCCAGAGACCGATGGAAAGGGAGGCTTAAATGTTACAGTCCAAGCGTGGCAATTGGAACATGTTGTCTCTGGTTTATGCATCTCCCATCGTGTCTGTAGAGAGAGGTGGCAGTTTTTGGAAGGGAGGAGCCCAGCCATAGCAAATGGGAACTCCAGTCTCTGCTTACAGAGTTTTTGTAACCTGGGAAATAAGAGTTTCAGATGCATGTAGCTGAAGATGTAGACAAAATGTAAAGATCTTAAATTTGCACAACTCCGGTACTTGAACTGGTGTTGCTCTCATCATTATTATTGGTGTGAAAAACCCCTAATTTTAACAGTTAGCTGTAAGTTTTTAATACATGCTGCTTAGTTTATACTAGAAACAGTAAAGCCTTTGAAGGAAATGTATGAGTTACGCTTCAAAAATATTTTTCTTAGATCATCGTATTATCCTAAAGGAATAGCGATGCCCGGTTTTGTTTTGTGGGTGTGTTTTCTTGTTGTTTTGGTTGGTAGGTTTTCAAAATTTTTTTCTGTTTTTAAATTTGTGCTACTTGAGAGAAATGAATGCAGTTTACAGTGAGCCCCACTTTGGGGTTGTATTGTTGTTTGGATTAATGAAATCTGGCATCACTGTCTTTTGGTGGTTGCTTGTTGCGAGTACATATTCAATGAGAAAAAACTTAAGCATGGTTGAAAGCTAGTACTTCAAAATGAGACAAACCGAAAGAAGTAATTACTTAAACTTAGAAGTGTGTATACTAAACACAGAAGTTACTACAAAGGCAGGAAATTGGTCTTTCAAATAAGTGCTTTGGAATTGTGAGGTTTCGCTGTACTTGTGAAAGTTTGGTTTTATTTCTGATTTTATTTGCAGTTCTCTGATTAGCAGTAGCTAGATAGGGAAATGTTACAACTTTTTACTTGGGGAATGGTTTGGTTTTTAATGATTTAAGAAGTCTGAATGCAGTTTGTCAGGAAGTACGGACTGGCTTGAGATGCCTGTTGTGAAATGCTGGTGTCAGAATATCAGTTATCAAATCATTGAGAACGCAGCAGAAAAGTGATTCAGTTACAATTTACAGCTTGTGAATATTTTATAGAAGAAAATATTTCTGGTGCTTCCAGTCTGCTTTGGAGTGAGGAAAAAACCTTTTTGAATGTTATTAATCCATATTATAGTTCATAAAAATAATAAGGACAGCATGCATAGGAGTTTCTAAGTGTTCTGTTTTTTAGAAACTGTATCAGAATTTCTGTTATTAATACAGAGTACAAAAACAGCGTACTGTCTCCAAATGCAACATAACTGCTCTGTTAGTTGCCAAAACTAAGTCGGTACTATAAACTTCTGTTTGAGTGAAACTAACTATTTTAAGATCATGTGTGAAATCAGCCATTGAAGGCATTCCCTGGAATCATTACACCAGCGGATTCCCCATAATGGAGGTATAATTTATAATGGTAGGTATTTTTTTGTTGTTGTTCAATTTGTCACTTAAAAAGCCGTCTGTCTGGGTATCTAAGTCTACAAGAGGCTTCTGTTTGACGTGAATTAAGTGTATGTTATGTTAATTTTTTGCCAGCGTAGCAATCCCAAATAAAGTGTTGTATAGCCAGTTTGAAATTGGTAAAGCAAAAAGACTTGCAGTATCAATAGGACTGTGCATTATCCAAGTCTTGCAAGTGGAAGGAGGAGACATAGCGTAAGTTCTGAGAACGCATGCTTGCCTAGGTACCAAAGTCATTTCATTTCTACAGTTGGTTTTATTTTAGAATTTTCAGCACTGTATGAGATGAAAACTGCCTTATGGTGAACATCAGAATGCAAGTTGGATTGACGTAACATATTGAAATAGTTTGAAAATACATGTGATTATTTAACTGTGGTGTAGCGTTAGAAAGATTTTGCATCAATTCGTAATACTGTATTTATTCAAACTACAAAAGTACTTTCAGATCCTCCCCCTCTCTCCTGAAAGCTGTTTTCTTTGGTCAGGTATTGAATAATTTATATCATGTGAGACTATTGCACATGATGTATTCATCCCTTGTTTAGCTCTTACATTAATGGTTTGGCATGCTAGCTGTACATTGATATGGTAGATGCTTTCCATTTTTTCTGTACCAACTGTTTAAATATATCTTGTGCCTCAGTAACTGCAAATGGGAAATGACTTGAATTATTCTATTTCCCTTGATGGTTTTTATGCATAGGAAAAGATTCCTTTTTTAATATATGTGTATTTGTACAATAGGTTAAAGGAGAGCTTTAAAAATGATTCACATATTTATGTTAACGTTATATTATTCAGCTGGAAATGCATGTGGAATCTGAGAAGTGAAGTTTAGGCATTAGGCGAGCTGTTAGCCACGGGTATTGATTAGGTACAAAATATTTGGTGTTTTTCACCTCTTGTATGGATCGGATGGTTTGATGTGTTGCCACGTAGCAGGTAATTTGTCTTCAGTCTTCAATTAGTTTTGCACTGTAAACTGAAAATTGTAAGTAATGTTATTTATATTCTCCTTGGAAGTGTGGGGGAAAGAGAAGGCACCACACCAATGCAAGAAACGGAACTGCTGATAAAAGTATTACTTTGAGAAGACAGTTGAGCATACTAGGAGAAGGATTAGTGCTGCAAAGTACTGGCCCAGGCTGGATTGCTTGGAAAATCTTGTAAGCCCGTGGTCAGATAACACTCTGCTGCTGCTTACTGCTGTTGCTGCTGCACTGTGACAGGGTTTGCTAGATGAGCATAAATCAAAAAGCAGCAATTTAGTTAAAAAAGCTAACATGAGATAAAGAATAGATGGAATTGATTTTTATTTTTTTTTGGTCTGTGTCAGAAGGGTTAGTGCACATACTAAGATAACTATATATTTTAGGACGTAAAAGGAAATATTTTAGTAGTTTCACTACTGATAGAATTTCCAAAATGGCACTGTTAAGTTTTCTAAATGAGGGAGCCAGTGAACTTTAATTCGTGTTAGCATCAGGCTGTGGAACTGACATTTTGGGCACTTTTAAAAAGCAGAATGTGTCATCCAGGTACAAAAAGTTTTGAGTGTCGCAGGGACTGACAAAGAAATACAGATCCTCTCTCCTCTTTAGCAGTGACCCACGTTAGTGGCTGACAGAAAGTCATAGCCCTCCTTTAGCCGATCGGCGGGCAGAATAGTGTCACGGTCCTTTCAGGGTTTGCGCTGCCGTTGCTTTGTATCCTGTACCTGGTGTGTACCTGGACAGGAGATGTCGGTTGCCAGCGTCAGGCACCTTCCACAAGCACTCGAGAACAAGCGACACGCGAACGGCAACCTCCCAGGTGAGTGAATTGCAGTCGCACTTCCACATCACTGTCGGGCTGTGGAAAGTGAAGTAAAACATGCAGGGGATCACTTGCGTCCGCCACGGCATAGAGGGAAGCTGTGCAGCTGTGTTCTGCTTTTGAAGAGAGAGGCAATTGCTTCCAGAGTAAGTCTGTGAGTCTTTGCGTTTAGAGACTTCATTTCAAGGGGGCTGAGCGATGCCGGTTTTCAAAATGCACATCTGTGCGTGTGGGAAGGGAGCCTCCCGAGGAGCGTTGGAAGCGGTGATGGGCAGTAGCTGCTGCGCTCCCCCATGTATTCACACGGTCACAGGCAGAGACACTTAATGACAAATATTCTTAATTTTTTAAATTGGTGGAGGCAAACGGCTTGTTTCTTGTACAGTACTTCAGTTTCTCATGTTCGGTCTTTACCGGTGGTTCAGTTTGGTCAAATGAACGTAAAAGCTGTCAGTGGGGTAAATAATAAAGGGTGTTCTTTAGTGTTTTCCCTCTTCCTTCCTTACGAACAAACAGAAATTCAGTACCTGTGAAAGGGGAACGATGTATTCAGTAGCACCTACTACCTGATCCAGTGTAGCAGCCCCTGTAATTTCAGAGGGTGATCTAAGCTAAGGCAGGGAGAGGGAAGTTCCCTGCTTTTGAGTCTGACTGTTGTGTAGAGCCCTCGGAAGGATCCGAGCAGGGCGCTGTCGCCCTTGGAGGCGCTGGAGGACGGTCTTCTGGGGCTATTTTCGCGTCCGTGCCCTTCAGCCCGCGTTCTTCGGGCCGTCCCGCAGCGGCGGGGAAGGGGAAGCCCTGGTGCGGCGCGGCGCTGTAATCCCCCGCGGCCGCTGCTGCCTCGCCCTGCCCTTGCTGGGGGGGTGAGGTGGAGAACGCGAGTCTAATCCTCGGCCGATGGAGCTAATTCTGCTTTAAACTTGAAAGTGTTAACAACAACTTGAAAATGTGACAAAGCGCAATTGCATTTCTTGTTTATTGCTTGTTTTCCGATTGGACAATAGGCAGCGGCTCTACCCTGGCAACTGAGGGCTGCGATTTGCATAGCTCCCTTTGATTGGTCGCTTGCCTAACGAACTCGTCCAATCAGGCGGCGGGGTTTTGGTGGTAGGCTATGCTAATTACCCGCTGTTGCTGGGGTTCGGGGTGGTTTCCGCGCGCCGTTGTGCTGCATTGTGTTGCCTGGTGAGCGGCGTTGATAAATGAGCGGTTAATGATCTGCAGCAGCGCCCGCGTGCTGCGGGCGGGCGCGGGCCGCGCCACAGCGGCCGGAGGACAGGGCTTCGTTGCTGTGCAGGCGCGCCCGTGTGCATGTGTGTGCCTGTACCGGTGTTAAAAATGTGTGTGTACGTATACACCGTGTTAATTTAAAAAAAAATCTGCGCTGGGATAGCTTGAAACCCGGAGAGAGTGCTGTGTAGATGGAAGAGGACTGTTCT
>NW_009601956.1:0-15637 GCF_000690535.1 Cariama cristata | reverse complement strand
TCTTTCCCTGCTTAATTTGTCTCTTTTTTTGGGTTGTTTTTGTTAATTAAAGCGCCGTGTGTTGAAGTAACCCGGTTTCTGCAGAAAGCATGGTTATGGAACGTTAATAAAGTCCACTTTAATATCAGTACTTCCTAAAATGCAATAACCTCTGTAGCTGAGATAAGTATCTGTAGCTGGTGTGAATATAGAATAATCTATTTCTAGGACACACAGTTGCCTTTTAAAAATGGTGTATTCACATGTCCTCCCCCCCGCCGAAAAAAACCCAAACCCACACCAAAACCCGAACCCCACCTCAGCTGTAACAGTTCAGTCTGGATTTTTTTTTCTGTCCTGTATATCATTCCTGCCTAAGAATATTGGGAAATCTGATCTTAAAATATTTTTGTTGCTGAAATCTGTGTCTGTCTCTTTTTTTGCTGTTTTCAAAACCTGCTTTTTCTCCTGTTCAGTCGTGGATTAGTTTACCTTCTTCAGTCCTCTTGCCCAGTCCCTCCCTCTGTCTCCCTTAGCTGTCCAAATTGTGGGCTTGCTTTGCCTAACTACCCACATCCTTTCTGTCCAGCTCGGTAAAACTGACTGTAAGGTTAATGAATTATTTAGCCGAGTAAATCCATCTACGTTGGTTCCATGTTCTTCCCTGCCCACCCCCCCCTTCCCCTTCGCATAGATATCAATATACGTCTGAGGTTTGATACCACCTAGCATTTGCCAGTAATGGTGGAAATTACTTTCCCTGGCATATTTTTGAGCAGGTATGACCCTGGTGTCAGCAGATTCGGAATCCTTTGAGTTCAGTCAGCATTGGAATTTTGGTAAAAGTAGTTCCGCTTGACAGCTATTCTTGGGAAGTATTTTTTGAAAAGCATCTGTGCACAAATATATTTTCTTAATTTTTACAAATTTGGATTAATTGGTACTTTAATGCCGAGAGAACAGGCAGTATTTTCATGATTTAATGCTTATACTTAGGACTAAACAAGTTTTGTTTTTTAAGCTAAACATTGGAGCACATTAGTTCAGATGAGTGATAGTCTGCAGTAATTTATAAGTTGTGCTCCTCATGAAGACCAAAGCTTACCATTAAAAAGCAGCCTGTGAGTAAATCTGATTTTTACTTCGGTGGAATTTTAATTTTTTGACTGTTTTGTAAACTCTTCAGAAAACTGACAGCAGAGGTAAATCTATTGCTCTTGAATAAAGCAACCGTTCCCTTAATAGCGAAACTTGGTGATTTCTAGTGCGTTTTAGAAGCTAAAAACTAAGATAAAATACAGTTTGTGTGTACTTGAAGTGGAGTTTGCTTGAAGCTTTCTGAAATGTGAGTGTAGAGATTGTTTTATAGCATGTTTAATGGAACAACTTTCATAAAATCATGTCAATTTAAACTTTGTCACTAAATTTCTATTGTCTGTATGATGAGATTACCATATTTTTCTCCTTTATGCTTTTTTACTTACTGAATTTGACAGAAGTTTTGGTATAAACAGTGCTTTCTATTTGTATTTGTGTTTTTCACAGGTTGCACTGGGAACTGAAGGAGAGGTGTGGGCCTTTCACCTAGATTAAATATGCTTACATAGTTGGAATGAAGTAGTTATTATTCCAAACAAAGATTTAAAAACATTCACACTTCATTCTTTGTTTCTGTTTTAAGAACTGTTACGAACTTTCACTGTGATCATAAAAAAAGGCAGATCTTCATTTTCCCGTGTCTTTATTTTCCCTCTTTTTAAATGAGGGCAGGCTTTTCATTAAGTTAGAAGAACCACACAACCTTAGAATAATTGCAGAAAATCATAAAATAAACGTAAATTTGTAGGGGAAGGGAAAAAAGAAATATCAGAACACTAGCCTTGGCACGTTTTCCCTAGCATTGGTGTCCTCTGAAAAAAGACTGTTTTGTTCTTTTGAATATTTTAATAAAACTTTAATTTTTTTCTGTTTTAAAGCAAATGTTAGTTCTCTTCTTTAAATATGGTTTATTAAATATTCAATAATTAAGTATTGATTGCTCAGCTATTTGATTTCACTGTTCTTTTGGCATAATATAAATACCACATTGGGCTGAATCATCAGCCAAACTACTTGAATTTGACCCGTGTTTCTCAAGCAACAGGTTTATGATGAAGAGTTGGACAGAGTTACAATGCGGTAGGAAAACTTCTGGAGAATATTAAATGCGTATTAGAAAAAGGTAAAACCTTCAGTAATAAATATGTTGGTGTGTAGACAATTGCACAGTTGAGAATGTTTCTTCTTCTCTAAATACTAGAATACCCTCTCTTGGAGGATCACATGAAGGCAGTGTGTCAAAAGGGAGCTTAAAAACAAAACAAAAAACCAAAACCCAATAATCCATAACCCAACAGTAGAATAAACTAAGTTGCTGATGTGAAGCGTCTCATTCATTTCTTCACGTCAGTATCATTGCCTCTTTGCAGGAGGGCAGCCTTAATTTTTGTTACTACTCAGCAGAGGCCGTCAGATGAAAAGGGCAAGTTCCCAACAAACAAAAGGAGGTGGTGCTTAATGCCGCCTGTAAGCAAGCTGTGGAGCCTCTTGCCATGCGATCTTCTGGGTGCTAAAGGCTGAAATACAAAAAGTGGTTCAGAAAGTCTGTGGAAGAAAAGGGCGCATGAGAGAGAGATACATATACGCATTGATCACAAAGACTACCTCACGTTATCCCTGGACTGGAGACTAGATGGATATGCCGGGCAGCTATTGCTGTACGCTTGCCCTGTTCTCTTCTGAAATGACGGCTGTTGGCCACTTTCAGAGACAGGACACTGATTTGAATGGATCCTTGGTTTGATATATGGGTAACTCCTGTGTTAATGCCACGTTGCTTGAAAGAACTATGTTACTTTTCAGTCCTTAGTCCAACATGAATCAAGTTTGGTTTTGTTTGCAAGCAGAAATGAATGTCCATTTCAAACCTCTCTCATTTGGTTTACTTTTCCCAAATTCTTGAATCCTAACCTGTAAAGCTACTTCGCTGTGGAGCTCTGTAAAACAGAGATTTACTTACTAGTATGTGTTCCTTGTCTTTGTAAAGTCTTTCGAATTATATATATAAAAAATGAGAAATTTAAAATCCTGGAACCCTTTTGTGTTTAACCTGTGTTTCCCTGTTTTTCTGCAGAACAGGATAAAATCCAGTCTTGTAAGAATATTGCAGAAGGAAATTATTGTTTGTGAATTACATGGTTACAAAAACAATGACTATAGAATGACTATAGAATATATATACAGACAGTAATAATTTTATTTGGAGCACAGTCTGAGGAGTGTCAAGGGATGTTATGTTAAATACAATGAAAATAAAAAGATCTATTGTATGGCAGCCTATTCAGTGAGTGCTACTTCTGTTCTGTCCCAGAAAATAAATAGGGTATTCATGTAACTAAATAGTATCATAACTTATTTACATAGAGGCACTAAATTAAAACTGTGGAAGTGCTCTGGTGTTTCCTAACTTCTGTGCCCAGTGTTCTTCAATTTTAATGTTCTTTCAGTCTGGTGTATACCTAGGTGGAGGCTTCTGGTCTATGTGGAGGCCTCTACATAGGTTCAGTTCTCACTGTTTACTTGTGGGGTTGTAGGTTTTTTTCAGACCTGCTCTTAGGCAACCTGCTTCTCAAGAATAGAAATGTGGAAGCTGAGTTCTCATAGATCTTAAGATTTTGACTTTGAAAGTTAGAGTACTTGTATTTCCTGTAGGTTTTACCTGAGAATTTTGGCAATCTTGGGCTTCATTTATTAAAAAAAAAGTAATTTCACCTTCACAAAATTTTCTTAGTTCTAAGATTCTCCAGAGTATAGTCAAAGTAATATTTATATGTTTATGAAATATATATTTATATAGTGTTGCCAGTGGATTAAAAAATTAGTTGCTCATGAGTTTTAGAAATTTCCTTCTCTTGTTGTGGGAGGATTATAGCGAAGAGTGGTGTTTGGTCTTTCTAGTACCAGATTTTTGAAGTGGCTGGGGAGAGATCTATACCGCAATCTCTCCCTGCCTGTCACAGGTCTTAGCCACTGTATTTCTACAGTAGAGGGAACTAGTGTCCCCTGAGTAGCGGCCATACTGCATAAAAGCAGTAAAGTGCGTGCATGCAAATCCTGTCCGAAGTCCACCTCCTCCTGCGGCTCATCCAGGGAATAGGATAGCCGGGACAGGCACAACAGTATCGGAACAGTTAAGGACACCTGCTCTTAGCCTGTCTCTTCTCCATGTTTCTTGCTGCGTCTCTGCCATATGACCAGACATGTGAGAGGCAAGTCATGTGAAAAGTCTGCAATCTGTTGGGAAAGATGGCACCCAGAAGTAATTTTATGTCACCTCCTAAGCACTTCATCTTCTCTGCAGCTCTGTCCCTTAGGAAGGAGCATGAGCAGGATGATTCTGTGGGCTGGGTGTACTAGCCTAGTCAACAGGACTTGAGAGGGTGGTTGTTCCTAAGTTTAGGGCTTAATTTTGCTTTGAGAGAAAGTAGCATTTGGTATTTCTGTATGGGGAAGTTGACTGAATAGTTATTGTAGAATAGCTTCTGAAGTAGCCATTCTTAATAATATAGTTCCTCCACAATAATGTAGTTCCTCCAGAGGAGGAACTAGTGTGGGTTATTTATAATGGAGCTGTTTGTTCTACAGAAGCCAGTGCAGGTAATTTCCCTTTGTTCCCTGGGTTCTCTCAGCTTTCCTCATTCCAGAGCAAGCTGAGTGGAGTCCGTGTACTTTCACATTCTCATGCAGTCATTTTAAATGCAGTGCATGAGGACAATAGGCAAAGCAGTGTTTCAGTAGAGCAGTAGTTCACTTAGAGTTCAGGTTGGCATTTGCTTATTGCTTAAAAGATGATTGTTCTATGCTCTAAAATCCCAAGTGCTTGACATTTATTACGCCTAGGCAGAACTCGGGTAGGTCTAACTTGTCTTAAATGTGAGTTTATTTGAACAGAGAGTTCTCAAGATGCAAGTGTTTGTCTCTTTGCTAATTGCTGTCTGTTTTAGGATGTGCTAATACAATGTAGAAGTGGTTGGATATTAAAGCCATGCAGAGATCCGTCTTCTCACTTTTCCAGTCTAGTTTCTTTAGAGGTACACGCAACATAATAGCTGAGGTATCATAATGCTCACTGCTACCGAGAACTTTTCCAAGCATGGATTTTGAAAAACAAGGTTGACCAGAACTCTGCAAAGCAATTAACTTTGGGAAAAAAAAAAAAAAGGTGGACCTTATGTGAAGGAAGAGGGCTGTACAGTTCCTCAGCTAACACAGGATTTTCTTTGAGGTGATGTTTGGCTGTTTTCACATTCAATAATTTGAATACAGAAAAAAAAAGTAACAAGAAGGTGGATGCCTTTCTCTGCGGTAGCATAGCAGGGACTGGAAATAAAAAGATTTGAAGTCTGAACCGGTCATAGGCAGTGCTAAGAACGACCATACATGGTCTGTGGTGTAGACCCACAAGCTCTTGAACTTTGAGTGTGGAAGTGAGAATTCACCCATTGTGGTGAATGGTACAGTTCACACTTTTCTTCTCTGGTTGTGTTTTCTGGCAGGTTCTCATTCAGCTGCAGTCATTATCACCGAGGTGGAATACCTCTGCACATTGCTGAATGACCCAAATAGTAGATAGCAGAGAGAGAATGGGGAAAGGGAGGATGGGGCAGAAGGGAGAGGAGGTGAAAGGAAGCTCAAAACATTTAGAGTCACAGCAATGATCTTTATAGGGAAAATGTTGAAGAACAGGAAGAAAAGTTCTAGCAATGCAAAGAGAATGAAAGAAGATGAGTTGTGCGGGGCAGAAGGTTTCATACTTCAAAATGAGATGACCTCACAGTCCAGGATAAAACCCCAAGGAATATTGCTACTGATTCCAATTTAGTTCTGCATTATTTCTGCCAGTTAAATCTTACTGTGCCATACTTTATAGGTCTTTAATTTATGGATCCAATAAGAAATTCTGCCTCTTCTTTGAACGGAGTTCAACAAAGAGGTGGGAAAATGGGGACAGTGATGTTATTAGGAAGCAGCCAAAAAGTTCTGCGGAAGTAGTAATCACTGCCTGGAAGCTAGATGCAGAGGACTTAGGTACAGAAGGATCTATGAAGTTACAATTTTAAAAGAAATCAGTCACCCAGATAGCAGGTTAGCAGTAAGCTCTCAAATATGGGGAATGACTACATTTGAACTCTTAAAAGTATAAAATAGAATGCCGGTGTGACTTTCACTGCTTTTACCTGCTTCATCTTGCACAACAGTCAATAGCCAGTGAAGTATTTTTAAGGCTGTTGTAAAGGTTATGTTATCAAGTACAGAACTCTCTGTTTCCTGGTGTCATGAAATCAAGATCAGCTGCTGCGCTGGAAGATGGTTTCATCAGTCTTGAAGGCAAGCTTGTATAACTGACAGGGTCAGAAGTGTTACAGTGGTCCTTTTTTGGTTTTCATTTTTAATTGTGAGGTAAGTAGGTATGAAGAAATATTAAGGAAATGTCACTTCTTTTAATGTTCTAATGATTTTGATGTCTGAATTTGTCTCCCTTTTTTTTTAATCCTTCACTATGAGTATACCTAAATAGCATGCTTCGGTAGAACAGTGACAGGGGGACAAAGAGAGTCACATGCATTCCTTGAGAAGCAAGTATATATTTAATGAGTTGGGTGACAGAAATGCAAAGAAACTCTCTAATTGCTATGGGGATTTTCAGATGCAGTCCCACATGACAGAGGAGCTGATCTAACAACTCCCTGATTCAAAGAGAGAAATCCCGTCCCTTTGTGCTGACGTTTGTGTCACAGAGTCACAGAACCACTGAGACTGGAAGAGGCCTCTCGAGGTTGCCTGGTCCAACCTACCCCTACTCAGGCAGGGCCACCTACAGCTGGTGACCCAATACGGTGACCGGTTTGTGCCTATGGTGAATATTTGTGCCTTGGTTTATGTTGAAAGGCAGCCAGCAATACATTTGCACCACTTGCTTACCTTATGATACCTTTTTGGGGAGGAGGTAATGTCTAAATGAGTTATGTAGACTGGTGTCAAAATGGGAATAACAGAATCTAAAATGGAGGAGGTAGGAAATTGAATTTTAAAACTGCATTGAGCTTTAAAAGAATCTATGCAAAATCATACAAAAAATTTCCTATATTAAACCAACTCTAGTTCATTTATAGACTGTTCAATAACTACCATCTCAAGTATTTTTCTGCTTTGAGTTACTGATTTCTTTGCTACTTTGAAAAGTAATTTAAAACAAAGCTATTTTGAATGAGGGAGGTATTTCCCTTCCTCACCAAATAAAGAAATACGTTCTTGAACTTATGCTCTTATGGTCTTCCACTGTGTTAAGGTGATGCTTTAAAGAAGTAAACCCTACCTTCTTCCATGTGATAGGGCAATCCATTTTTGCAGTGTCTGTATTTTCAGATAGTTCTCACTTATGAACCTCTTTTGAGGTTATAATTTAAGTTTCTTTTGTCATCACGTTTATGCTATTAGCCCTCTTTTAAAACATTTTCTTCTGGTTGTAGTTAACAGTGGTTTGCTCATACAGTTGTGTAGCATTTTATTAATGCTCATTTCTTCCTCACTTGTTACTTTGCAGAGACAGTAAATTTACAAAAGTCAAGGAGAATTACTATTGTTATCATTTATATTTTACTTATATTATGATGTATGGAATGCCACTAATGAAATAGAGTATTCTCAACAGCTTCATTTCAAAAGAGCTGTTAAATTCTTGACTGTAGGAGAAAAGGGACATACACTCTCAAGGCTGAGATATGGGATGGCTTCTGTAGCTGGACCTTCTCTATGATGAGTTCTGATTTAGTCTCATTTGTTGTTAAACTGTAACAACTTCAACTGCAAATATACATAAAGGTGTATCTTTTCATGCCATTCCCTGAAGTAACAGGCTAGGTAAGGCCCATTCATAAGATAATTCTACCCACTCCCAATCTGTAATCTCTTCCCTCAGTGTACTTTACATAGGGAGATCTTGGCATGCTTTTTTGTTTTCTGTCACTCAGTTCCTTTCCCAAGGTGCTTCACAACATGTAATCATTTGAACTTACAGTGGTTAGAAAGGCAGATCGCTGATCGACTAGACCTTGTTCCTTAGATATTTCTATCCTGCAGAAGTTACAGATGTGGTGTGGTAAGGAGCTCCTGTGGATTTTAGTACTCCTAGACTTTTTTGAATGTCAAGAACTCTCCAAATGAACTTCAGCCACCAGGGTTTTTGTGACCCTCAATTAACGAACATAGACAAATGTTCCTATTTCTATAGCTGACTGACTCCTCGGCCTAAAACTGAAGGGGGTCAAGATCGCTATTCTAGCCAATTCTGCTTTCTCCCCTCATTTCTTCCTAACATGTCATTGGGTGTTTCTTGGCTCATAATAGCAAGTTGTGAATGTTCTCTTGGGATTAGATGTACTGGGGTAGGATTGCAGGTGTCGTGGAACAAAGTCTGAGATGTGGCAAGGGCAGGTATTTCATCAGGGACCATGTCCTGAACATGACTTGTTTTTGTTGATAGCTAGGACTGCTTTCAGCAACAGGAGTCACTGAACTCCTGTGTCTCCATTTCAGTGACGGTAAGCAATCGTAAAGATGAAAATTACTTGGCTACTGATCTTTCAGAGCCTTGTAGTTACAGTTCTTAAACTTTTGACCCAGGTAGTTCTTGCTTGTTGCTAACGTGGTGAAGGGTTGATACCACCATCTTCACAGAGACTATTAAAATGCCTTTCTATTTGATAGAAGAAAATGCTGTATGAGCTAACCAATTTCCAGCCATCTACTTGTACAGACTTCATGTCATGAGACTCTAGTCAAGCTCTTGTGTTTAATAATGTCCCTTTTCACGAGATTCAGTGCTGTTCTGTGAAACTGGTTTACATTTCTACCGAAGAGCAATGGTTTGTAAGAAGTTTTTTATGGGTACAGTTTTGATTCATGTATGTTGACATCATAGGTTGTGTATGATTTCTCTCAAAGCAAATAGGTAACTCCTTGTTAATCGCAAACACTGGATCTCAAAAAAAATTTACATTGAATGAATAAAATAAGTTATTTGTCAAACTGTGGTTCTTGGAAAAGCTTTCTTTGTGATTCTGCAGTCCAGTTGCCTTGTTATAAATTATGAAGCTCTCTTTTTCTGGGGCTTTGCTGTTGAATTAACTGAGTTGGTCCAACTGACTGTCGTAGGTTTGGAAGATCAGGAAAGCTACAGCATCGTTGTCCTGCTAGTGGACTCAGGAGAGAGTGAGCGTGCAAGCGTGGAAAGTTTAAAGCTGAACTGAAACATTGGTATTGCAACTGTTTTTTTTTGTGGGATAATTACATTTCTAGTAATTTTTTTTTTTAAAAGTGCGTGTAGTGCATTATTCAGTTTGTTCCCAGATTTGATGTCATCTTTGGAGTGTCAGAAGAGACTATGAAGTCAAATTGTAAATGAGAACTTCGTGCTACCGGGATTTTTGAGTGTATATATGTGAGCTTTCTGCTTTTTTAGGGAGATGTGCAAGTGCAGAATTTTTTTAAATAAAATTGTTTTTATTAAGTTATCTAATTTGCTAGATGCCTAGTATGGTATTGGGAAACTGTGACCTGGGGTAAAAAAAGTACAAGAAATAAAACTTTTAAAGTAATTGTCTCTACAGTTTAAAATGACTAGCATTTTTTGACTGATTTAAATTTTGTTTTGACTTTTCATTCAGTCACCATGATGTTGCTAAATGAGATTATTTTTATTTTCAGATTAAGCAGAAAATCAGCAGAAATTAAAAGAGCAGAAAGTAGACATACCAGATAATGTCTTACATGTGTTCACCCATTCTTACAGGAGTGTTCAGTATATCTTGAAAAGTAAACGTACGCTAAATTTCTTGAGTTGTACAGATGGAAGATTAACTCAGATTCTTTAGTAAAACTGGAGTTTAGATATTTAAGAAAATAAAGTTAATGAGAAAAAAAACTATATATGGTTTTTACATGATCTAAGTGACAGATGCATTAATATATAAAGGAACCACGGTATCTTTGAGAGAGATCAACTGATGCTTTAGAATCTTTACACATATTTTGCCCCTGTATTTAAATGTGAACTTGTGAAGTTCTTAATACATAATTTTAAATGTAAAAAAGAAGGCAACAACCTGTTGCCCAATTCATAGGTGAACATAAGATGTTGCTTGGAATGAAAATAGAAAAAGATGCAAGTGTTTTTAAAGGTTTACCCTCAGATATTTAACTGTATATTTTTACTGTATATGTTAGAGGACAGTTTCAGAGCTTACTAGGATCTGTATTTGTGTTAAAAATCACAAAGCAGTTTTTAATGGACATTTTACAGAAGAGTTAAAGTAATTTTCTGTGCAGTGTTAAGTTGACTTGGCTCATAATGGTTTTAGGTCAGGAATTTCTTTATTTTATTTCCATTTGTAAGGCCATCTTGATACTTCTATCATGTTACCGGAGGCACCATAATGCACAGAAAAAAGGAGTTTTCATGTGTCATAGTTGTTTCATGAAGGTTTGGGTTTTGTTGGTTGGGGTTTTTTTTCAAAGTTAAAATGTTTGAAGATTTAATGAAACATTGTGAAAATACATGGGTGCTTGTGGGCAACCAGTTCATTTGCTGGAGCAGTTTGTTCTGTTAGTCTTTCAGTAGTACTGAATTGTGACACTGGAGAAGAATAGTAGTGGTCTGTCAGTGGGTATTTCACTGTACAATTTTACTTCAGCCCTTTTAAAGTAACAGTGATTATACTACAGATAGGCTTTCTTATTTATAGCTGTTTGAATATTATTTGGAGTTTTTATATTGAATATATTTTTCTAAAATGATCTTAATGTAAAATGGTGTTTGATTTCATCCTGTGCAGTTGTACTTCTGCCTTGGTAGGTGCTGAGTCAATGATGCAGTATCATTTTTCAATGTTTTATTTTTTCTTAACTTACAATAGATGGTGAATTGAGCAGTCAGTCATTTTTAAGAAAGTCAAATTGATGGGTGGTGTTCATCTACTGTTTTCTGCTGATTATATTTTCTTGCAAGGCTTTGATTGTAAAGGAACCAAGGATTTCCCTTGCTGGTTAGGTGCTTGATTATTTCACATCTAGCTTCTAAATTTGATCTTTACCAATAATTGTCCTTCCAGATTTCAGCTTCTGATTCCACACGTATTCCTTCAGTGGCAATGTTGGCTTCAGTGTGCCTGGCTGCTTGTCCCATCCTGCTCTGTCTCTTATGTTGTACAAACGTGGCAACCATTTAGAGAATTTCCCCCCTCTGGCATAGTCAGCAAAAAGCAAAAGGATGGATCTTGAATGTGGAACGTGCTAAACTTTCATTAGCAAAGAAAGAAAACCAAATTGTACTTTAATCTGTCCTCCACTGTTAGAGGACGGTGAAGATACAAGTAGACTATGAACCAACTAAATGCCATCTGACAGATGTCTGGAACAAGAGTTGAGAGGTGCAGGATCTCTCCCAGTTAGAGGCAGATTCCGTGCCTGTGGAATTTGGCATTTTCAGGATGTTACGGTATCTAGTACTTTGGCCGTTTGGTTTGCCATTCTCCTACAACTTGTCACCAATTGTTTTGTTTGTCTCTTGCTTTGCAGTTGCTTCTTGCAGTCTTGATTTCGCCTTCCCGAAAAGGAATGAATTCAAGTTACAGTGCTTGCTACCTATGGCTTGATGAAACTCAGCAGTAGAAGTCAGGAAGCTGAGTTGAAGTACAGTGTGCGTTGGAAGAAGGGTGGAAGTTAAAAATTTAGGCTAGTGAGCTAAGCAGATTTTAGGAAGGCATAAACATTGAGGCCGGGGAAGATGAGCTGCTGAGGCTGGGCACTGCCTTTGCTTTGCTTTTGGTACAGTCAGTCCAGAAAGTTGCTGTGAGCAACCTTGAAAGGTAGAACTTGTGTGTTTTTCTGGCTTTCATGGAATCCATACACAAAATTTGTATCTTTGAAAAGAACCCCTGTCCAATTCAGTTGAGTTATGACACATAGGTGAAGATGTTAGAAAAGAGATGTTAAGGATAAATAGGAATAAACGACTAGTGAAAATCTGTCACGATGGAATGGGAAGAAGCACTTCAGTTGGGTAATCTTTACATGAGGCTGGTTGCTGGGCTCATTGTGTATGGAAACTCTGTGTTTGTGATAAAACGGTGAAGCTATTGGTGTTTATAAGCTCTGTAAGCTAGGGGATGGAGGCTAATTGAGGTAAATATTTTCAAGCCATTAACGGCATTAAAAACTCACATTGTCTTTGCAGGAGGAGAGACTTCAGCATGCAAACCTTCATCTGTTCGGCTTGCACCATCGTTTTCATTCCATGCTGCTGGCCTTCAGATGGCTGGACAGATGTCCCATTCGCATCAGCAGTACAGTGATCGTCGGCAGCAGAACATAAATGACCAACAGGTTTCTGCCTTATCATATGCTGACCAGATTCAGCAACCTCTAACATTAACAAACCAGGTAAGTGATAACAAATAAGTCATTTTAGATGTAATAATTCTTTCTCTAAATATATTATACACCCATAAATTACAGGATCAGGGCATATGTCTTTGTGGTTTGTGTTTGTGTTTTTGTTTTTTCTTTTAACTCATTAACTCCTGACTATTCAAGGATGGGTGGATGAATAAGTTTGTGGAAGTTGTTGGTACATATTTATTGATTGTGATTATTCTACTTCTAACATTTTTGAAATGAGGGAGGACAAAGATTGTCCAAGTGGAGACTTGGAAAGAGAGTTTAATAATAGCTTTTTTTTTTCTAAAGGACTGTGTGATGTTAGAAGGTGATTGCTTTATTACTTGTTCTAATGGACAGTGTTTTAATGCAGAGGCACTGGTTAGTGTATTTGGAATAGAGAGGTTTGCACAAAAAGACACAGGTTATTAAGGAAGTTATGCTTTTTTTAAAAAAAGGCAAAATCTAAAGCTGTGCTATTGTTGGGGTTTTACTACTACTAATTTACTACTTACTATTGCATGGAGGTAAAATGAACACAGGAGTTTTGATGATTATGGATGCTTTTGAGGTGTCAAGATCAGTGTTTCTTCCGTACTGCTTTTGAGTTGCTAGAACTGCTGAAGTATGTTCTTAATAGTGCTAGGTTGCTAGCCACAAGAGCTAATATTGCCCTGTGTAAGAGATAATTCTGTTGCTTTCTTAAAAATGGCACAGCCTAGCTGTGGAGGCGTGAACACAGATAGGTTTCAAAGCTTAAAATCCAGAAGCGTGTAAGTCAGAGCTTCAAAATTTGGTGGGGGCTGATGAGGCACATTTCACTTAAAGAGGATGGAGAGTGAAGTTTTTTGCCGCTACCAGGTTCAGATCTATTCTTGTGTTCAAGATGGCTTCAGTAGAAAAATCTACAGTACTATCAAGAGATGCTCTGTTGGTATTGCTCTGTAGGAAGGCACTTATGCAGAAAAAGGGAAGGATTAGAGAGGATGAAAATGGTCAAACTAAGTGCCAGGATATTTGATACTAGGATTTGGAGATCTGTAATGACTAGGGCCCTGTGAAGAATGGCAAAGTGAATGCAGCTGGCAAGGGATGTTTTTACTTTCATGAGCCACTCAGTAAGAAGAGTAAATCTGCTCATATGTAATAGTATTTAGCTTGAGAAATCTACAAAGGTGTTTTACGTGACCTTTTTTTTAGGTTAAAGGTCCCCCAAAACCTTCACAATGAGGTTAGTGAATCAGTCTGCCAATTAAGAAAAGTTGCTGTGTTCCTTAAACCTTTCAAGGTACTTACCTAAGTATTACAATCTGGCATCACATTTGTGAGCTTTAGTGTACCTTAGTGCTTAGTTGTTCATGTTTTCAAACCAAAAAGCAAAATCAAGGAACTTTAGGATATATCACCATCTGTTGCTGTTTGTGGTCGCAATGCCTTTAAAATGGTAGCTGAATAATAGAAAGCTCAAGTATAGTTTGTGGAGAATGGACAAGAATTGTTGACCAAAGAATGCAGCCCACTGAGATGTTTTTTTAGGGAAAAAGCTGTGGTTGGCTCCAGGAAGTTACCCATATGAAGAAACGATCAGCTGGCCACCTTGATAATTGCAATCAAGCTGTATTTGCACCACTAACACTATTTTATAGAATCAATGTTATTATTTTTCCTGTTCCATCTTGTTTTTTTCTGCATTGTAGCTTCTGTCTTTCTATTTTACTCTAATTGCGTTGTTGAAGTCTTTATAGTGCTCTGCCTAAGCAGCTCAGAATTGTTACTCCCTTATCCTTTGTGAGCTGCTTTCAGCACCCTTGGCTTTGATGGTGGGCAACTTTTTGAAGTCTTCTGACTACTTGCCTTTTGTGACTCTTTCCTCCTTTTGAGTTCTTGTGCTTCTCCCATCAACAAATCCCATAAAGAGTTCTCCTCACCAGATTCCAGGTTGGTATGGAGGTTCTATATGAGCCTCTGCTGGGGAGTCTCAGTGGCTTTTTGCCTTTGCACTGCACTTCTGGTTAATCTTATCTGCAAACCCAAATCCAGCTAACGTCTTTATGCTAGTGAGTCAGATCATCTGCTCTAGACCTTGTCTCTGCAAAAAAATTATCATTCTTTCTCTTTCAATAGCCCCTTTGTCAGCTGTAGTTCATCTTGATTAAAACATAAATCTTACTCTTTTTTTTTTCTTCTCATAAAAACCATGACCCTCTATTGTTGAAGGCTTTGTGCTGTCTTAGATTTCTCCATTGCTGTGGACTACCATCTTGCCTTTGGCTCCAGATGTAATCTGCATACCATCTAGGTTTCCGTGTTTAAATGATACATAACATCTTACAGATTCTTCCTTTATGACATTTCTACAGGAATCCTTTTTATTCAAGGTGTTGCCTTGAATATGCTGCAACTCGTTTCTCCCTGTCCTTGATAAAAGCAGTTCTGTCCTGTATATGTCAATTCTGAAGAATTCTTGCAGAGATCGTTTTCTGAAGCATCCTTATGCGGTTGTTTCATTCCTCCGTTGGAATCCCACCACTAGTTCTTTCTGTTGTTACGTGCTTGTCTCTTGCTAAAGCTTCTGACACCAGACTAACCTTTTGGTAATGGCAAACTCTCTTCAGTCACATAAGGTGACATACTTCTGTGTTTTCTAGTACATATGGTAAAGAAAACCATGTTTTTGACTTGGGTAGCGAAAGGAATAGGCTGAATGTCTGTTGTGGAAGGCTTAATAGATCGATCTAATACAGCCATAAAAACCAGGCGGAAGAAAAAGGTGACTTTTGGCAGGTACAGGAAGTGTAATTCTTAAAGGGTAGGGATCCTTTTAATGCAGGTCTTGCATCCAGTCAAAGAGACAAGGAGTTGGGTCTCTGAGCTTTAGTTTCTCAGAATTTCCGAACGCGACACTGGTCGTCAGCAGCCCAGACGATTGAGTCGCCTTTGGTGCTACCGGTTTCCGCAACCTAACAGCGTAGCCCGTTTGGGTGCAAGCGTCCTACTGTTGATGTAACAGCGAGCTGCCAGCCCCTTTCCTCGGGGCAGTGCTCCGTTACCGTGTCGATCCAGTGCCCGGCGGGGCCAGTGAAGCGGGTCTCTCCCAGGGCCGGCGGCGGCTGGGCCGGCCCGG
>NW_009601955.1:32260-58645 GCF_000690535.1 Cariama cristata | reverse complement strand
CCAGGAGGATGCCATGGGAGACAGTGACACATATCCTTATGCAAGACATTCAGTGGACTCCATATACTCCGAAACCACGCAAAGTTTCTGCAAGTCTTTCCATTGATTTCACTGGGTTCTGGATAAGATCTATACCATTCATGACTTTTTTTTTTTTTTTTCCCATATCAATTAATGCTGGGCTGTTGATGGTTGAAAAAGATTCAAATGTGAAAAAGAGAGGCTGTGTCTTACACAGGCTTAGGACAGATACGGTAGAGACAGATAACTTCACAAGAAAAGACACACAATGATTAACAGAAGTAGAATACTTGATGAATACAGCCTTGAAGTGAAAGAGATTTGGGCAGCTGTATGTTTTCCAGTACATTCTACCTACAGTAATTTTAGTAGTTTCTGTAGGTCAGGTCTTATTTTTAATTAATTACATTGCTGAATTGCTGAATTGGGTGTTTTTAGGAAGGACAGTCTTAATTTTAACCTTAAAATCCTAAAAGGCTTACTCCTAACTAAATAAACCACTGAGGAAGAATAGGGCACCTCTATAAATTATCCTGACATTCCACTTATGGGAAAAAATTATCTGGAAATTACCTTGTATTGCCACAGATACAAGAAGAATCAGAAGTGCCAAAGGGATGCTGAGAAAGGCTGCTGAACTGTTCCTGTCTCGTTTAACCCATTAGCTTGTTTACTTTCACTTTTAGGCTTTTCAGAAAAAAATTGAAACAACCTCTTGACAAAAGAGTTCATAATTTCTTTTTAGTGTCTGAAATAATGTCAGCTGCTGCCACCAAATCGACCACGTGGAAGGAATTCATATTGTTTGCTTTCTGAAATATTTGCTTTCATGTGTGCAGGTTTAGAAATATATAGAATTTTGTTTATGCTTGCAATACCTAAACCAAAATGGAGAGAGAAAAACATTTCCTTTAAACTCATTCTGCAAATTAAATTGCTCACAATATTCTCTGTGGGAGTAAAAAATTGCATGAATGCCCAGCATGAAGCAGCACTGGGATTAAATACCAAAAAATTCACCTTACTGTGACTTCATATCAATGGGTTAAACATGATGTTTAACAGTTTATGTATTCACATCATTTTAAGCTGCTGGATATATCAGTTGAATGAATGTGTTTGCTGTTGGTTTTTTGGCTCATCAGTAAATCTACTACAAAATCTGATAGTGTACCATTTGGATTTATATTGCTGCAACAGACAGAGATTATTAATGATGCCAAGAAGACTGATTTTCTGCTGATTTGATTAGGACAGTAGCTGTGTAAAGATACACATTAACATATATGAACACTGCAGTCCCCTAGAAGCCCCCAAAAAGGAATGTTGTGTTGGATTTGGAGAAACAGATCAGTTGTTTCTCTATCCTACTGCATCTATTAGACATTTCATACAAATTCTTTAATCAGTCTCTTCATGTGTGCTAGGAAATGGGCTTTCCATATTAACCAGTGAAATGTCAACTAAAGGCTATAGGGGCTGGTGCTAATAAGGTTAATGAATAGCTGGCCTGAAAAGCAACAGATGGGCCTAACAGAGCGAGAGCCTTAATGGCATTTATAATGCCTAGGGTCAACTGCAGTTTATCTTCATTTTTTTCTCATTTAAAATATTCCAAAGGAATAATAAAGTAAGTTTAAATTTTCCCCACAGGGAGATGAAATTTTATGCAGCACTGTTTATTGAATGTCAATGTGTTTGGTTATAAACAGGGGACAGCCACACTGTGCTAGAACTGTAGTTGTTGCTTATTTGCATTTGCAGAGGAATTTTTCATTTAGATCATTTAAAAGAGTACTCTTTTTTTACCAGTTGCTGCTGCGGAACTGTTCTTTTTTTCTGAAGAGAGGCTAACACAGAAGGTCCATTTCTGGTTATAATTTGTAACTAGATACGTGCCTGTTATGCTAAATTTGAATAGAAAAATTGTAAGGATAGAGTTCGAATGCCCATGTTGTGGTCTCCCCAAACATGACAGAATTCATTCGCATTATGATAGAACATGTCATATGATAGAATATGGTAGAAATTACAAAAATATATGGTAGAATTTATGAACATTTCCAGCTGTAGCAGAAGATGTTTCTGATCAAAATGTATTTGTTGGATCTAACAATACCTTCTGTGACCCCATTGTCCTTCATCTTGGGTACATTAGTCTTGCCCTGGTAGGAATAATCTGCGCATGAGCCAATTGGTATAGTCCTTTCTGCTCTGAATACAGGCTCATGGTGATGTTAAACTAGCATTAAAGCACAGGTGCGTTGCCTGAATTTAGTCTACAAGATTTAACCTCTAGTGTCAACTAAAACAGTGAAATATAATATTGAGGGAGATTTTTAAGACTTGTTGTAATAAATAGTTTCTTGAATAGGCATTGTTATTGGGGGAAAAGAAACCACTGCTTTCTTATTTAGCTTATATCAATCTCAAACAGTTCAAAGTAAACATATAGATCCAAGGCAGTTTTACCTATGCACCTTGCTTTCATACTTTGTAAATGCATGGAAATAGCTAAGAACATATTTAAGTTTAGGGTAAAACTTTTTAAAGTACTCCATCCTGAGCTGATGTTGCCAAGTTTGCCACATCAGATGCTTTCAGATTACCCTCTTTCTGCTTCTTTAGTGCTCCCATAAGTCAGTGATAAAACTCCCACTGACTTTGATGGGGGCAGAGTTAGGCCAATACTGTGGGTTTTTGAAAAGTGTCACTTTATATGGATTTTTAAGATACTATTGGATTATTCATAATTAAGACTATTGATTTAACTATAAGTTTGTGTAGCTCAGCGACTCCAAAGTATCTGATGAAATTTGTCTCACCCAGTATCAGATGTCTAAAACTTAGGTGTCCAAGTCAAGGCCAGCCAGTAGACTATTCAAGACAGATCTTCCTATTGAGATTGTCCAGCAAAGAACAGAAGACACAATTAATTATTTAAGATTTAATGACAGAATTAATTTTCCTACTCATGGTAAAAGAAGGATTTCTGTTCTGATAATCTTGACATTTTGAGTTGCAGAATCTGCTTTATAATGCTGTCAATTTAAACATACATGATTCATCAAAAATTTCAGATGTTAGTTTAATTTACAAATAACTTTGGATATTTTGCTAATGAATATTATATTCTGCGTACAATCTGGAATGTTTTAGTGCCAATGGACTGGAAGAGAGATTCATCTATCTCTGAATAATTTACTAATTGTTCTATTAACTCTATAAATTTGGCAAAAGTAAGAAAAATATTACTGAATAATTTATGTAATGAATTTCATAGAACTTGTCAAGTAGTATTTAATCTCATTTGCTCACTGATAGCTATGGACCGGAATAAAACTCATCACATAAATTCAAGACCAGAAACATCTAATTTTCAGTCCCACTTTATCATAGAAGAGCTTTCATCTACATATCTGTTTGTGTTAGATCTGTACAGCTTACTGGTGTGGGGACAGGACCATCCTTGTACAGTACTGTACAGTTGCAACTAGTTGCAAGTTGTATAGATACAGTCAAGAGGAGTGGAATTTACCCGCTTTTCCCTTGAGCATCATAGAACTTGCGTACTTATTAAACAGGTGATTTTACCCTCTTTTGTGTTTACTGCTACACAGTGACAATGAGCCAGTTCCAAATCTGGGTTAATAGAAAGCAGTTCCACTTGACTTCTGAAAAGTACCATTGTACCATTCCCTGATGTATTTTGAGAAGGAACAATTTTATTTAATTGCGCAGGTGACATTCCTGAGCCTTATGTGTTGGGAGTATTGTCTGTCCTCTGACTCACCTGCACATTTCCTTTATTTAAATTACTTTAAGTTTACACAAGGTAGTTTTATTCATTGAAGGAAGAGGAAACTAAAATGTACATGTGAAATTGAAAGTCAAGTACCACATAGCTGTATTGTACTTCTGAAGGTCTAATTGCATTCTATGTGAGTTTTGGGAGATTTATGGTAGGGTAAGTTTTTTCTTTAACCTATCTGCTGACTTCTCAGGAGACAAGAAGACATAGTTTTTGCTAATGATAATTTTTCAGATACTGTATTTAAAAAATAATTGTGTTCATGGAGCTACCCGTTATTTCATTATTTTAGATGATACAGACTATATTTGTAAGACTGCTAGATGGTAAGTTTCAGACAGGATTTCAAACTTTTAACTCCAGAAAATCACTAGACAATCACAGGAGAAGATAATCAATTTGCTGAAAAAGAATTTAACTGATGCTCTCTAATAAATAGATGTAACATTTTTTAAAAGATAAACTAATCTTGCCCTTTTTTTCTTCTTTTTTTTCCCTCCATCCTGGTAGTTTTATGATTAGGTAGAACACTGCATGCATTAATTTAGTGTATTAAATGTATTTAATATATTATATGTATTTAATGTATTTAATGTATTTAAGAATTTAGTCTTTTATACACTTTCTGCAGTTCAAATCTTGCAATGGTTTAGCATTAGAAAAAGACACATTCGTGCTGCTATATGGAAAAATATAATTCTAATGAAATCTGATAGATGGCACTGTTGGATTGTTGATAAACCATCTTGAGACTCCTACATTACTAGTACTCAGAAAGATATTATTGTTTATTAAAGAACCACTGTTTTAGAGAGCTTGATAGAAACACACTTATTTTAGCCTGCATTTTTTGAAAGTGGGAGTCAATGTATTGGTCTGGATGTTGGGCTGTAATTCTCTCCCTTTTATTTGCTCCAGAGGGTCTCTATATCCCATTAAGACTTACTATGGTTATACCAAGTAGTGTCTGTGTTCCTTACTTCACATTATAGCGTTTCTATTTTTTTGGGAATGAGAAGTTTGATTCTTTCTTCTTTTGTTATAAGCCAGAGCATTCCACATTGCATTACACACTCCTTTCATATTCCATTTATGCCTTTCTTCGAGGTCTCAGGGATGACAACTACCTCCTGTGGGATCGCCAGTACTTACAGATGAATTGACTATGATTATCTGAAGCAAATTAAAGGCTAACTTGTCTAGCTCTTGCACTAGCTTAAGATCAGACAAATCCAAAAAGGCTATTGGAACTAGTCCAGGTAAATCCACTGGATTTTGTTTGGACTAAAACCTAATGCAACTTTCGCAGGAATATTAGGATGAGAATTTTCTTGATATGTTAACTGACATGCAACTTGGAGTATAACCGAAAAAATTATGCCAAACAATGAGCAGCAATGAGATGATTCATCTGTCCTTCAATATATAATGTTGTTGAGTAAAAAGTACATTAAAGACTTATTTTACACACAAGTGGGTTTCTGTTATAGAAAAATCTACATACCAGTTGTGAATTCTTGATTGTTATGGTAAAAACCAAAGGTAGACAGAGACTTGTTGAACATCTGTTTTGCAATATTAATTCTGTCTGTGTTGTGTCATTTATTCCCCCTCTTAGCATTTCATTGAATTAGATTCCACAGTAGACTTTTCTAAGCAGCTAAACATATAGCCTTATTAAATAATTGATCCAATTTTTCCTGTTTTAAAATTGACTACAATTGTATAATTTCTGTGATTTCAAATCGTAATGAATATACCTAAAATTACTAAATGCACTCATTCACCTTAAAAGAGCTAAGCAGCACTTTGGAGGAGGTAATGGATGTAGGAAGGTAGAGTGGCTATAATTGCATAGCTTGAAATGCATCATGGAGCACTAAAATTTTTGCTTATGATAATGGAAAAATGATGTGACAACAACTTTAATGATTATCTTCTTTCAGGTTTGAGGTATTTCGGAAATGTGGGGACAGATCTTCCCTATTGTGAGGAAAAATTGAGAAGACAATGCAAAGTGGGAACTATCCCTGCAAGTTTCCTCTTGGGAAGCTTTTCTCCCTTTCATTCCTTCAAAAAGTAAAAGGTTTGTTCTGCTGGAGAACAATTACAGGGACTGCCTCCAAGAACTCAGAACTCTGAAAGCTGTCAGGAGGCCAGGGCATACCTGTGATGGTCCTTTGCCTTCACGTTTTCTCTGTTTGCCGAGCATCTTTTGCTCTCTGTCGGTGGAGTGTCAGCTGAACTATTCTTGCTTGGTAACGGCAACTGGATTCAAGACCTTGAGATTCAAATGGTTTTAAAAAGACATTAAGGTGTAAATGGGAAGAAAGCACTATTATTTTCCTGTGAGATAGGTAATGAGATGCTACAAGTCTTGCTTTACCTCAAGGCTACCTCCTGGCCTACCCAGTTGGTTTTTGATCACGTGCACATTCTTGGATATTTCCAGTTCCCTGTGCAGGAGCTGGAGGATTAAGATGTATACCAGCTTCTTTTGCTGAGGCTTTTCCATTTCTGCTCTGCTCATCTCTTTACACAGAGTTCTTAGGCGAATCAACTAAGTCTCAGTTATTTTAATAGATACTACAGATTTAAAAAAGATGATAGTCACATGCGGGAATAAATTATGAGGACTGCACATACTTCTTAGCAGACTACAGTTTATTTGCACTGAGTCAAGTCACATAGAGAAGTAAATTTTTCTTCAGCTAAAATTATTTGTGCAGAAATAGAATATACCTATTATTCATGTCTTACAAGGTTTTATAATTTCATAGTTGCACAAAGTTAGCAAGTTATCCCAAGAGTACAAAGGGATTGCACCTAATTCAACAATTATTTTCCAAGAGAATGCTCTAATGGTACCACATGATATAACAAAAATCAGTTTATGATGGAGGGTTTGAACCTTTGATGAAATGAAAAACAATTTTCTGATGAATTTTGCACCTTTTGTTTCAGGAGGTATATTTTAGTTAAAAATTAGTGTCTAATAAAATAAAAATGGATTATAAGGGGAATATCCACTGCATGTGGTATAACACCTTAATATAACTTCTTGTAGACCAGATTTGTTCTAAAATAATTATCTGGAAAAAAAAGAATGCAATTACATTTGTTGTGAGCTTTTGAACATTTTTACAGCTCTTAAAAATTAGTCTGTTTAAGAAATGCTGTTGTTGGTGTTCATGCTTCAATTGTGTAGTTAAAACGCTAAATCTGGACTCGAGTAGACAAAGATTTTAATCTCCACAAGCATATGTAATAGTTACCTCTCACCTGAATGCATTCTAGATGACCAGTTGCAACATTTGCAAGGCATTGATGTCTCAACTGCTTCCATAACCAGATGCTTAATGTTCAGGAAAAAAAAAGTAGTAGTAGACATTTTAAAAAAAATTTGCTCATTTAGGTGGAATAAAACAGGTTCTAGGAGTAATTGGGGACTACTTCACTGCCTGTAAGAATTCATCAAAGCAATCTTTTTGCCTAATGATCCAGCCATGGTTATAAATTACAGCACCATTGTAGTTTCAGCTAGCTTTTGTTTCAGCAAAAGAGAAAAAGAAAGAGTACCTTAGAAAGAAAAAGAATTATTTGGTATTTTAAATAATATTTTAAATAATATTTTAATAATTTAGAAGATGTGAATTATAATTACTTTCCATTGATATCTCTGCTTATCATCTCAAAAACATTTGATCATTTCCCTGAAAGCAGATGACAGCCTGAGATGTCTTTGTCCTATATTTTTAAAAAGGAAAGGTGAGCTTTCCAGTACCTTATCTCGAATATTCAGAAGATTTACAAGAGATTGGGAAAATATTTCAGTGTAAGAAATTCTGTTTAGAACTTTATTCAAATAGTCATACAAATGTTTTGTTTATATATAAAAAAAGAGAACCTTAATACCAACATAGCAACTGTATCCTGCTGCATACTGAATTTACTGAAATAAGAAATTTTTGTTAAAAATGAAGAGTGAGGTTTGAAAAGCTGGTCAATTTTGATTGTGCCAGGAAAATCTTTGCTGTGTTGAGAACACACAAAGCTGTAAAGTGCTTCAGTGAGAAACACAGTGGAACAATTAGAACCACGAATCAGAATCAAGTACAAAGAAATATATTTCCCTGATTTGATCCCTCTGCATAATTTAATTAGTTCTTTTATTTACTGAAGGAAAATACTGAAAGTTGGCTGTGGAGACAGCTACTTCCAAGATTCAAGATCTTAGGATGAGAAGTATCTAAAAATTTGGATACTCCAATGCACACTTGCTTTGGAGAGGTTCTGCCACTTGAAAAATATGAAATGCAAGAAACAATTTATTGCTTTTTTAAAGACTGTAAGCCATTTGAATGAAAAGTTAATCTAAAAAGTACCTCTACTGATTGCTTATCTAAGGAGCAATAGAAATAATTTACCAGTGCCAGACTATGTTCTGAAAAATTATCAACAAACATTATACACTAAAGCATTAACACTTCAGTGCATTTTTCTCTTAGGATTGCACACAAAAATGTATGAAGATACTTTAAAATTACTTTGATTATTCCATCTTAATTTACTAATTCATCTTAATTTATTAGAAAAATATGCATGAAAATCACTTGGAGAAGTCATATATGTGTTTGCAAAGGTTGAAGTTTGAAATGAGAATATCTATTATTCAATCTAAATTGAATCACAAATAGCATCATGCTTGCTATGTATCCCTAGATTTTTTTCTTTCCATGTGGATGTTTCACAGTGTCCTTTCACAGTGAAGATCCAAGGGATGTAACTACTTCTAGAAATAAGACATATACTTCAAAGTCACTCAGGAACAAAGCCCGGTTTATGCCTGAGGATCTGCAGAAATCTAGAAGGAACCAGCTTTCCCAGGTGCATGCCCCTCATGAGCACCTCTCAGGGTGCAAGTGCACAGCCCCACGCTCTTACTGCACTTACATCCTGCTGTCCTATATAGGAAAGAAAAACCAGCATAAGGGCTGAAGAGTGATATGCTACAACTGTTCCTTCAGTCTGGGCATCCACCCTACCAGGATGACAGTGCAGTCAGAAAAGTGTATTTGTGCTGTCAACTTGACATGGCTTTAGACAGTTCATAGTAGAGCAGGCTAATGCCCTGGAAATTGAACCATCATTGCTCTGGTTTCTGCCATAAAAATGATAGAGAGTACCTGTTCTGTTGGCTTTCATCTCGGACCTTGTGGGCAGTGGAAGTGGAGTCAGAATGGTGTTCAAAATTAAAAAGTAAAAACTGAACTAGGGCTAATAGGCTGAAAGGAAGGAATAGGGTGGTTCATAGTGAAAGCTAGTGAGAAGATTGGAGATGGACTTGAGAAGGGAGAGAAAATATTACTTTTCTTCCAACTGAGCAGTTACCCATTTATCAGAGAGGGCACTCACTTTTCAAAAGAATTTGTTCTCACTTTACACCCTACTCCACATTGTCTGTCGCTAGGTGAAAGATACAGGCAGATGCAGATCTGATTGTAAATGTAAGTCTCCTGCACTAATAATTATAGTATTTGGATAACTTTGATATGGCTATTAATATTCTGTAGCAAATAAAATTTAAACCAATAATCAGATATCATGTATTTATAAGCCCACATACTTTAAAATTATTTCCAGTTTTAGGTTTTCTCATTATTTAATTTAATGGTGCACATTGTGGCCAAAACAGACAGAAACTTATTCACAGTAACAGGTAAAACCCTTCAGTTACATAAGTAATATGCATTCAACCATTTGCTCCTGCAGATCCTGAAAATCACGTATGTGAACAATGTAGATTTTCTTATTAGACATAAACTGTTATAGCGATGAATGATTAGCATTAAGAATGTTCAGCTGGATGTTTAGTCTAACCTTGCCACCCATGTGCTGCAGTTTATTATAGCAAAATTATTTAGACATTGATTAGAGGATTACTGCTTATGATATGATTGCTGAAGCAATAGAAAGAGTTGCTGAAAAGTTGCATGTTAATACTTTTTAAAAGGAATAGCCTTTGTGAAAATATTTCTCCTTTCCTGCATTAGTTCACTATAATATACTCAGTCATTTTATATGTAAAAATATGATTATCAATAGTTAATAATCTTGCCCTCAATCCAGGTCTAATAAAACCACTTCGTCATTAAAAATAGTTTTTAATAATAATTCTTAAAGAAAAGATACCATATAAAAACATAAATAATCTTTTTATGTGGGTACTTTACTTTTTTTTTTCTGTGAAAAAGAAAGAAAAAGAGATAAAAGAGATAAAAATATGTTACAAGAAATTTTTTTTCAATGAAAAGCCAAGTCATCTCATTATAATTAACCTCACAAATAGTTAGGTTTCAATTTGGAGTATACAGAGAAAATCTATTGCATGATGTATCATCTTAGAATTCAAAATTGAGAAAATTGCTGAACATTAACACTTCAAACTCTATTACTTTTTCCTTTGTAAGCTTTTTATGACTTTTCCAAAGAAACATAGTTGTTGTATAATCAGGTATGTTCCAAAAAAAGAAACTCATACATGACTGAACTGTTTACATACATTTCTTAATTTCTGCTTAAGTCAAGTGTTTGTTTGTTTGTTTGTTTTTCTTTTATAATCCTATTGAAGCCCAGGGAATACGCTATAGGAGAAAGCGTCTTTGCAATAGTCCAGGCTCCCATCATCTATTTGTGAGTCAGCTGATCCTTGCTTTATAGTAAAACATTCAGTCACCTCCCTCCCAAAGCTTTGCCAAGACAGGTTTTATTTAGGTGTAAATAATGATGTTATTGAGTAGGAAATGATCACTATGGCCTCTGTGAAACTTGAAAGACAATAATTTCTCATAGGAAGGCTGATTGATGCCTTCTCTTCTCTGCATCCAGAAAATGATTCCCCCTTGCACACACACACATACGTACACTTATTTCTATGCTACATCTCCTTTTAGAATTAGAAGACTACAACATTGAATTAACGTTTTAAAGAATTAACTAAAAATTGAATGAAAGAATTTGGCATGGAAGTAAGAGAAATGTGAAGATGTTGAGAAAGGGTGAATAGACTGGTCTGGTGAAAGTGAAGGAGCTCACACTAGTATGGGAGACACTTTGGGCTGAAAGGGGATGAAGAAAGGTGGCTCTAGGCTGGGGAGTGTGAAGGGCCTGTAGGACAAAGCAGGTCAGGGTAAGATTTCAGTAGTGGAAGGGATGGTGTCTCTGCAGAGCAAGAAACTGAATCGCAGACTAGGCTAGGTTGCAAGTGCCCTATAGTCCCACCCTGTGTTAGGGCTGATGTTAGGTCAAGTTGCTTCGGGCTTCCTTGGATCCATTGGATCTAGGCACTTCTAACCTGGACCTGTTGTGAGGCAAAGATGTGAATTTACATGGAAGCCCCTTCTGCCCTGCAAGGGAGTGTAGTTCTTCCCTCACTCTTCAGCATCCCAACATGTAGGAGCACTTAGCACTGCTGTGCTCCTAGTCTCGTGTTGTATCTTTTGCTATAAGAAATGAACACCGTTAGAATGTCATAATAGTCTTGCAACATAAAAAAAATACCCAAACAAACCCCAAACCAAAATGACGCACTAGACTTTACCACTAAAATTCCTATCTTCCTAAGAAAAAATATTAAATCTCCTAAAGGGAATTGTGTTTAAATAAAGGTCTGACTTCCATATTTTTGAAAACTGCTAAAGTAGAGGTGATGAGAAGAGGTTGTAAGAGCTGTCAGGAGACTGAACTGCACCAAAAACCCCCACAGTGTATGAAATAGCAACAGACACTGAAAGAGCCATGGCAAAGCTGACAGATAGATAATGCAAGTAATTTACTGATTATCCTGGAAAGATAAGAGAACACCTGCTGTTTGCTAAAGTCCACTATGTATCAGCATTACAGAAAAAAAGTATTTAAAAGGACTTTTGTCATCTGCCTGTATTTCTTTTATTTTATGATGCACATCCCTATTATTTTCCCATAAGAAGCTCATACCACAAAGCAATTTGATACATACCTTTTTGCATACAGAATGATACAAATAAAGATTACTTAAATTTACTATTCTGAGAAAACGAGGCTTTTAAAATTCTGTTTTGAATAAGCTCCTCTATATGGAACCATTTTAACTCTCCCATCTCTCCCTTTGGAGATAACATACTACTTTTAGCATAACTTGAATGAAGGGTGTGCTTATGGATTTTTCTCTTAAATGACAAAACTAGAAGAGAACAAAAAGAGGGTTTAAAGACATTTGCAGGCTGGATTTTGATACCCACACTGATCTCAAGGCATGCTTTTGTCCACGAATCCCAGTGCTGCTGGGAACTCTTTTAGAACATAAGTCTGTATCTCACAAGTGAATAAGGATATCAGCATCTGATCAGTGTTCAACAAGTGTGAAAATCATAGAATCATTAGGGTTGGAAGAGACCTCAAAGATCATCAAGTCCAACCTTCTACCCAACGTCACCATGCCCACTAAACCATGTCTCGAAGTACCACATCTAAACATTTTTTGAATACAATAATAAATATTTTACTTTACACAATTATTACACAATTAACAATTATTACACAATTAACAATTATTATCACACAATTAACAATTATTACACAATAATAAAAATATTTTACTTTTATATGCCCAAAGCAGAAAAATGTAGTAGAAAAAACCCACAGTTTCTTGAATGAGTACAAACTGCAAATGCTTTTTGACCTTGAATACTACCAGTTTTATGTAAGTGTCATTTTTAGGAATCTGTCTAGTCCAACCCCATGGGGCTGATTTATATTCTGATTTCTTATTTGTTTTTCTTTAACTTGATTGATAGTACATGTGAATTCAGTGGCCTTTGATATCTCTTTCTATTCTAATTGAGCCTCCTGAAAGCCATCCAGATAAAGGTTCAGTGTTTTAGAGCCGGAGGGCTGCATTCTGCTGTTTGGGGAAAAAGGTGTTTTGTGAATATGTGCATCTGTGATAGCATGTGTCAGTCATTTGTGACTCTTCTAAAAGAGATCGTGAATGTTTGTGAGCTAGCTGCCACATCCAAAATGGAACTTCAGATATTACTCCAGAGAATCACAGGGTATGAGGTTGGATTAAATACTTCCTGAAGAATTTCCTTTTTTCTATAAAATCGCTTTTTAAAGTGTGTTCATCAAAGTGTTTCCTCAAAAAGGTAAAACTTTTTTGATTAATACTATTCTTTAAAATATTGTTGTAAATACGAATTCATATATGCACTGAATTTTAGCCATGCTCTTCAATTTCAGTTTGTACTCATGAAATTTGAAATGACACTCATTTTAAAAAGGTGAAAGATTATCACTTAACTACCAAACGATCTTGAATCACAGTGGTATTTAATAGCATTCTTGGCTTCTACTATGTGAGTAATATGATGAAATCAAGGATGCCAAATATACATGGGGAAGTGTACAGGGTGTCAGTGCCCAGGGGCTGGCAGCGGGGGCTGCAGGGTGGCCTCTGTGAGGAGAGGCCAGGGCTGCCCTGTGCCTGACACAGTCGCTTCCAACCATCTCCGAAACAGACCCGCCACCGGCTAAAGCCGAGTCCCTCAGCGATGCAGGTGGTGCCTCTGTGATAACATGTTTAAGACAGGATAAAAACAGCTGTGTAGCAGCTCTGAGAGAGGAGTGAGAAAACGTGAAACAGCCATGGAGATCTCAAGGTCAGAGAAGGAAGGGGAGGAGGTGCTTCAGGCTTTACAGCAGGGACTCCCTTGCAGCCCGAGGAGAGACCTTGATGGAGCAGGTTTATCCTGAAGAACTGCAGCTCGTGGAAGGACTCATGCTGGAGCAGGTGAAAAGTGTGATGGCGGAGAGAATCAGAAGGCTTAAAGTTTAACAGCTAAAGCAAAAGCTGTGTGCACAAGCAAAGCAAAACAAGGAATTCATTCACCACTCCCCATGGGCAGGCAGGTGTTCAGCCATCTTCAGAAAAGCAGGGATGCATCACGTGTGACTGTTACTTCGGAAGACAAACGCCATTGCTCCGAACGTCCTCCCTTCCTCCTTCTTCCCCCAGCTGTATATGCTGAGCATGTGAGGCCATATGGTGTGGGATATCCCTTGGGTCAGTTGGGGTCAGCTGTCCTGGCTGTGTCCCCTCCCAACTCCTTGTGCACTCTCAGTCTTCTCACTGGTGGGGTGGGATGAGGAGCAGAAAAGGCCTTGAATCTGTGTAAGCCCTGCTCGGCAGTGATGAAACCATTGGTGTGTTGTCATCAGTGTCCCGGCTACAAATCCAAAACATAGCCCCACATGAGATACTATGAAGAAAATTAACTCTATCCTCACCAGAACCAGCACAAGTGGAAATTCTGGTTTTGAAAACAGGTTCTGGCAAACAAATTATCTTTTTCTCCATAATTCAGTACAAGATGAATTAGCTTTTTTTCAAATCAATCTAAAATATTTTTTTAAACATTGTAAGATGACAATGTTCTTGTAATGAACTCATCTTTAGAGAATGTCAGAGTAAGAGACAAATGAAGACCTGTCAGTATAATGCAAAGAATTGTAGGAACTCTGCAGTTTACTGGAAAGCAGGTTTTTGCTTTGGGTTCACCATGCAATGCAAGGGAATTAAAGTTCGGTACCTAAAATTACACAGTGCAATGTAGCTAACCATTGTGAAATCCTGAGGCATGGCTATGGGGTTTAAACTCCATCTCTTAGGGATTTAGGAGCCTATCTCCACTTTTTAATTAAAAGCTCTTACCTAGAGGTACCCAATCTGATGTGCCTTTCCACAGAAAATGTACCTGACTTCAGTCAATAGCATGGAGCACAGTCTTCTCTTCCCTGGGTTGGGAAGACTCAGGTTCAAACCATATTTATAGGCAGAGTTACTGAAACCAAGTCTCTTTTTCTCCTGACAGAGAAGTGTTTAAAGTGCCTTAATCACTCACCTATAATTATAGCCAGGCCTCCTTGGCTGCTTCCTTGACTGTCATGGCAATTTTAGATGCATCAAGAATAGAAGATTACCATTAATTTACAATAAAAAGGCTCTTTTTTTTTTTTTTTTTTTTTTTGGAATGTGTTGATAGGATTTAATATAGCTTCAGCTACAGCTGCAAGCAGAATCCCTTATAGTGATTGACTCTGCAGCTGGGTTTCACATGTCCTGGATAAGTTAGTTCTTACAGAGTTGCAATTAGTTTCTTTAAAGGTGATCATGCTTTTGGGCACACAGTTATGGAAAATGCAGGCTGACTTTTTGATGCCACTGTGGTTATGACTAAATAGCTACTGTTGAATGCTTTTATATTGTTGCACTGCTTTTGTACTTGATTCTGTATTATTCCTGCCTTGGCAGTACCCCTGTTTTATCAAAATAGGCATATATTACACATTCCACAACACATTTTTTTTAAATCAGATTTGTTCATTGACTTCAGTGAAAAGACTGGCATAGATAATGTGGTCCTTACCTTACTTCCATAGGCACTAAATGCCTCCCCAGCACAGCTGATACCTCATTTGTAGTATATTATTGCTATTCATGTTACAGTAGTGTCTAAGAGCCAACAGAGAAGAGGTTTCTTCTTTCCAGATATTATATATAGACTAGCATTCACTTGAGGAACTTATAGCAGGGATTGCAGAGGCCCAAGATACTATATAAGAGGTACGACAAACTATCTGAATATGAGATTTACTAAGAGTCAACCCAACTATATGACCTTTCATTTACAGTAAGTCCTCCCATTATACCATCTGACATCATTGATGAGAATATTCAGACCAATTCCACAGCCAAGGTCAGGAAAAGACATAACGCACAAACATGGTGGTGGCATTAGTAGATGGTCTGTTCTGTACTCTATTGCTTTGCTTTTTTCCTATTTTTTAAACAGAAATTAATACATATGCATAGATAGACACTTTAAACTGCAAATATGTTTCAAGCTCTTGAATTTCATCCTATGTTCTGTTTTCTAGAGCACTGTAATCCACAGGAGTTCTGCCATTCATTGATTAATATTCGAGCAGTATGAAGTCCGTGATGATGTATTTCTGACATGTTGGAATTAGAAATGACACAATATAACATTGTAATTTTATCTTTGTCTTTGCTTTTCGAAGTAATAACAAGAACAGTTAATAATATTCTGGAAAAGCACAACTGTTCAAAGTCGGGCAAATATATAAAAGGTATTTAAAAGGCAAGACTTATTATCATCAATAAACAAATTCTTCATCAGTATTACCTGACTACCTATAAACCTGGGTAATTGTTTTAAAAAAGTACTTTTCAAATCAACCATCTAAATTTATAGGTGAATAATTTTCTACCTTATTGGAAACACAGTAGGGATCATTCACAACTTTACAAAACTTAAATGATTATTTAATGGAGACTGCATGAGATTGGAAGCTTTTTTCTGTATTCTTTTGGGCATATTGATAAATCACGCAAGTAGTTTGATTTCCTGTAATTTCCCACAGTGCATGTAGAGTGACCCTCAGTTTAGACTTTTTTGGCAGTTGAAAATTACACTTGTCCTCATGGGTAAGAATTTCTTTCTCCCTCCTTCTCCCTGAGGTTAATTTTCTTATTCAGTCCAGCAAGTAGAATAACGAGAATAACAGAATCTTTTACTATAACTGTTATAAAAACTGCTAGCTGTTAAATTAAGCAAGGAGAAGACAGAAAAGAGTTCTACACTAGAAACGGTTCAAGTGCATGGAAAATGTGAAATATAGTTTTTTATCGATTATCATTACAAATGAAGGGAGGGGGATACAACACTTGCAAGATTTCTCTGGAGTAGCTATCTGAAATATTAATCCCCCCCCCCCCCCCCCCCAAATAATTGTCTTCTGTAGTTTTACTGTTCATTAGAAAAATATGTCTTTTACACTTGTGAATCTCAGTAAGTGTAATTAAAGATTTTTTGTGCATTTGATACCTCTGTTGATAGGCAATGCAATCCTTAAATCAGTGACATGTATCAATGCCCTAATAAGTTTAATTTAAGCCATTTAACTGATGCTCTGCTTTTGATGTCTCTGCTGAACATAAGAGTAAAGGAACTATTCTCATTTCCTCCTTTCTTGTTTAGCTCCAGGTTGGTTCAACTCTTACTGTATAAGAGGGGCAAATATTTTATGATAAACCAGAACTAAGTGTCAGATAATGTGTTTGTGTCATGTAATCCTTCTCTATCAAGCTGTAGTTTTCTATAAGATTAGGGAGGATTCAGATATCACTGCTTCCTTATCTGGTAATTCACTGATACTGGCCAGAGAACATTATTTTATCTCTTCCATCACATTACTCATTGTTAAACAGTGATATGTTTTGTAAGCCATGGATTGCATTTGAATCAAAGCACAAAGCACATTTTATATTTCCATGAGATGTAAACCAAAGTCCTGGGAGATCTCGTTCTACATAAAGTCTGGCTGGTGAAACAAAAAGTTTCCCTAGTAATTAAATGCCAATGATTTGGCTATGAGTAAAAATAGTTGGATTTTGCAGGCAATGGTTGTAACCATCCAGGTTGAATAATGTTATGGTAACAACAATATGCTTATCATTTATGGAAGCATTTAAACTTACTTAGGTAAAAAGAAATTAAACAGCTCAGTATCACTATAGCATAAAGATAAATACTTTTTGATCATTCTGGGAAGTTTTTATTTTCTCTTTATATGGTCTGGTGCTGTAGGATGCTGAGGATAAAGACCTAACTCAGGCAATATATGCAGTATGCAAAAGCCTCCTAAGGAGAACTGAGTACAGAACTTCACTGACCCTGCCCGGAACCTTGTGAGACTTTCCTCCCAGCAATTCTCTTCAGATACTAAATGTTTACAGTTAACTAATGAAGTATATGGAGTACATGAATTATACTGAAGTCACAATTTTTTTGTGTGTTTTCAGTGTGTGTCTTGGTTTGCATTGAAGCTGTAGTAGTCATGTTTTGACTCTCACTGCAAATACGCAATGAGTGGGATCCAGGCTATCTAAATCCTGACAAAATTTGAATGTAGACAATTAAAAATGCTTTCAAGTTTAGGCAGCTCTCCAATCTGTATGTCTAGCTCAGGAGGCATCAAACTCATCAGACATTAGTCATTTGTGAGTGCTCCAGAGTGTCTCTTCCAGGGACATGACTCTTTCTCTCTTACCATGTGCTCTGTTGCCAGGCAAGTTAAGGTGAACCCAGCCCAGCCCAGCACTGTGAAGAAGGGGCACTGTGGGGTCCTAAATGTAAATTACAGAGAGGAAAAAGAATAGATGAAAAAAAACCTTGACTCTAGCCTAGTGGTTAGGACATTGAAGAAGAAATAGTGCATGTATTGTGGAGTGACACCCCAAATACTGATTTTATTTAAAAAAAACCCCACAAGGTCACAGCTGTTGATTGTCACATTCGAAATGTCGAGGAACTTCAACTTTAGTTTTGGAGAACATGAACTATCACTGATGAACAATATAGTCATGGTTGTTTCATATTTGGTTAGTGATGGAAAATCCTTTTGAGATTTATTTTGGATTATTGAAAAAAAATCACTGGATATGTAGTCTTTTAAAAATTAAGCTACTGCATGTCTTAGGCTGGTGCCTGGTTTGTTTGAGGTGACTGATTTCTTTGTTATGTACTATCTCAATATGTGTCATCTTTGAAAAGCTAAATCAAATCTAATATCCCTTTGGTAGTAATCATCAATGTAGTTGAAATTTCAGCTTCAGTCACTGACTATTGAACAATTCCTTACCTAATTACGCTTTTTTCCAAAGAGGCACCTTCCCCACAGCTAAGAATATTTTGAATTTTGATAATAATATAAACATTATTAATTAGTTTATTTCTTTAGTTGCACCAAAGACAATTTTCCTGTGAACTAACCAGGTATCCATGCTTTTATATGAATTAGAACAAATATAGGGGAAATTGGTGTACACAGAATTAATCTATTAGATAGAGTGTTTCCATTCATCTATAAACTAAGATTCAAGCAGGCTTTCTGGTTCAGGCATGCTACAATGGAATGGAGGAGACTGGTATTTCTCATGAACTCCTTCGGTCTTGGTGAGAGTCTGCCTTTCTGGTAATTAACCTGTGCCCCATCTTCTCATCTTCAACATAATATTCTCTTTTCCCGTCTTTTAACTGTTTTTTGTTCATTGAATTTGTAAATGCTTTGCCTTAAGAATTAACATACTTATATACATCAACGCACAAGGAACTACTGTAATAATACTGACAGTGAGAGGGAAACTAGTCTTCAAGTAAGCTACCTATATCATCTATGGTGGATGCTACTTGCCTCACCTCAGGAAGGAAGTTAGGACAGTGAAGAATCCTAGAAAACAGAACGAAATTAGGATTACACACTTTTACTATAAAGGATCCTCTTTTACTCCTCAAGGAGCATGGCTTTTTGTGTTTTCTGCTAAAAGAAGGTGAGAAGATCCAGTGTTAATGATGCTCAACATTGTTTCTGTAACTTCCTAATATACAGGGAATTCCCACTCCAGTGTTTACACAGAACTGCTTTGAAATATTATCCAAGTATATTCTAAAGACTCAGAAACTATAATAAAACATGCAGACGTAGAGAAAAAATTTCTCTTGAATATAGTAAATAATAAAACATTCTGATTTCTTGGAATGCCCTGGTATTGGCATTACTATAGCAGTGGTAGCAAGGATATTGGCACTGGTGAAACGGCAAAGAGAAAACAGGAGTTGGTGTGAGATTGTTTATAGGTAGGCCAAAAGAAAGTAAGAAGCCTCTGTATAAAAGCAAATGGTTCACTTGGCTTTTTTCAAGGTGATTGAAGAAAGGTTGAAGAGGTCATGAAGAAATCCAGTGGCAGTGAAAGTTTGGCTTCCCTGAACTCTGCAACACTTGCCTGGGCTCGGCTGTACTCCGGAATGAAACACACTGCCCAGAATAGTGAAATAAAAGCAGCAATCACATTTTATGTCACTTTGAAGCACGAATTTGTACTACTTAGAGGTACAAAAAGTCTTCAAGGACTCTTTACTTGTTTGCCCATAGTGCAGAAGTGGAAGGAAAGGAATATGTGTACTAGCTCCCCTGAAGGAGGTAAGAGCCAGCTAAAATTAGTGCAATGAAGAGGTCATTCTTTCAGCATGTCTTGCTTTCCTGGATGCTAAAAACACTGACTGATGAAGAGCCTGTTATCCTTGTGCTACAGATGTACTGTCAAAGGCATGTTTTCTCTCTTTATATGTGCCTAGGAAACACACTACTAACATAATGCATATATAAGCTAACTAAAGTATTAATAAGCCAATGAATACTTACAATGCATGTCTGTCCTGTTTAGTTTCAAAAGATGGTCACAGTGGCCTTCAGAATATATATTTGAAATAATAAAGTAGCAATACACTGCTTGAGTTCCTGTATCAAAGAAAAAAAAAAGAAAGAAAAATATTTTGTGTGAGTACATAACATACTTGTGATAGTTGGCCAAGTATGCATATATCAGTAGAGTTCATATAATTCAGCTTCTGCCTGTGTTCAGGCTAATTTTAGCACATTGGTCCATAGCTGTCCTGGTAGGGCACGACAGTGTTGAAAAGAATCCCTCTTTTTGCTTACTTTTTGGAGGGGATAGCAAAAATCGCAGATTTCGTTCCAGTGTAATGTAGGATCCAGTTTTCCTTTGTAAACCCTCTATCAAAACAAGTATATGGCAACATAAAGAGATTACAGAGTTTCTTTTCAAAAGTTCAAAGCTTTAGATAGTTGACTTTTCTAATAAGCTATAACTTCACTTCAAAAAGGGATTTAAGCACATGAGAAATCCCAGCAAAGTCAGAGTTTATACATACAGCTACAACTGCACCTTGTCAAGGATTTTAACCATGTAGGGCTTAAGTTGCAATCCAGTGGTAAGTTAAAGATGCATAGTCAGAATTTAAATGCATCAGCCTTGCAAATTTGAAACGAAACACCTATGAAAGCCTTATTTCCACAATTAACAGTGTACACTAGGATAATGCTAGCAGATCCTAATGACAGGCAATGCCTGAGGTATTATTACCACATTGGGTGATAAGCTACAAATCACTGTTTGATACAGGAACAGTGCATCCCTGCACAATGTTACTGCAAAGTCTCCAACCAGGAGGAATTAAGATACATTAGTTCTCATATAAACAAGACTTTGTCTAATCAATCAGTTCCAACTTCTGCTGGAAATTTCTGTTGAGCTGCATGATTTTTTTCTGTACAAGATGAATGCCAAGCAAGCCTACTCCACACGACACAGCAGAATACCTGTAACACCTTGCATCTGTGTGTAGCTACAGCTTCCCCTGAGTTCCCAGTAGTGTTTGGAGTATGGGTGTTTGTTGAAGTATTCTGTTTGGAGCACCAGCATTAAGTTAATTCAGACAAGTTTGGAAACGAAGAGCTTAATTTTCTCCACTAGCTGCTGTTAAATTTCTTTCCCCCAAAATAGCTGCTGTATAAGGGTATAGTCCAAAAAGAATGGAGCTGTAAATGAAGAGACTATTGTCATTCAGGATGGAGATCCTGAATTAGCCAAGCAGAGAAATTGTTAGGAACAGGATGGTTTCACCCAGAAAAGCTGTTGTCTAACTTTTGTTGCTATACTCTTTCTAAAGGAAAAACGGGGGTCTTTTGGAGGAAAAAGAGGGGATTAGTACTGCTTTGGATTGGATGAAAGACAAAGGATGTGTGTGCAAACTTCTGAGGCCTCAGTGTAAACACTGTTGTTTCAAGGCATGGCTACAGATGTCCTAAGTATATAAATGGAAGGTTACTGTGGAAAATAGAACTGTACTGTATCTGGGTATGGTACTTGAATACTGGGAGCCTAAGAAATGGCTTAACTAGGAGTTATCAAGAAGTTGTGGCTCCAACCTTGTCTAAGAATACCAAAAATAACCACCCAGTCAATCTAGTCTTCAATTTGCTATTACCAGTTTAATATTTGATAGTCCTTGGTTTGGGAACTATATATTAGATAGATTTTTGGGGCTGGGACTGGAAGCTGACTCTGTATAGTCTGTATATTAGCACTTATTGATTGCAGTGCCTCCAGAAATGGGGAAAAAAAGTGGTATCAATGAGACAAGCTATTTAAGAAGAGCACCAGCCTCACCACTTTCTGTGGTCTGTTGTCAATGCAGGCATTTTGGCACCCATAGCTGTCATGTTAGAAATGGAAGAACATACATGGCTTACCCTTATTTATTTATAGATTTTTTGCCCATTATTTTTTTTAAGCCCTTTCCAAACCTGCTGATGCTGCCTGCTTTCAAAACCTCTTGTGGCAGCACATTCCAGAAATTCGCTACTTTCTGGAGAGAAATATGACTTACATTCTTACATTCTGTGTAAAGAAATATTCTTTTGTCTGTTTACTTTTTTTGCTGTTCTTATCAAGCACTCTCTATTCTTGTACTGAGGAATTTAGTGAATTTGGTTTGGTATTTGTCTTAGCCACTGCCACCTTGAGTTTTGTAAATTTTGATCATATCTCTTATCCCTCTGCTCTCCAAATTGAAGAGTCTCAGGCTTTTTAGTCTCTCCTCGCAGGGAAGCTGCTTTATTGTTTTTAGCATTTCAGTTGATCTCTAACATTGCTATGTGCTCCTTGACATACAGAGACCAGAGCAACACACACTATGCAGGATATGGACACTTCTCAGTTTGATATGACACCAAAATTATACATTTGTCTTGTTCTCAATATTCTTCCCAACATCTTGTTGGCTTTTTTGACTGCCATATTGCTTACAGAACTGATGATTTCAGTGAACTGTTGATGAACCCAGTGTCTCTTTCCTGAACTGCCACTGCTAATTCTGAGGTCAGCATTGTGTAGGCAGGGTTTAGATTATTTTTCCCTAGATGTATTATTACCGTATATTCATCCACAGTGAAAATCATCTGATGTTACCTTTTGCCCACTCACTTTTGTGATTTCCTTCAGGACTGCCTTGTCGTTGCGATCTGACAAAAATGAGCTTAGTATCATGGGCAAACTCAGAGATTTTTTTAAATCATGCCTCAGGGACCATCCAAGTCCTATTCCTTGGTTACACTGTGCTTCACACAACAGGGAATCTGATTCTTGGCTGGACTGCAAGCACTGTTTTAATGGTAATAAGTATTTAAGAAGATGCCTTGAAGCATGAAAGTATGGCCATAATTCTTAGGCTATATGATCTCTCTGTTCACTTACAGCACAGCTTTAATGTGTTTGTGTTTCAGTCTAGCAGCTTGACTGCACCACGTGTAAACATGCCAACTCTGTTTTAAAACTAGCTTGCCTGCGGACAGACAGCAATTTAGCCATGATAATTGGGGCTTTCTATGCTCAGCTGGCACCTTATGTGTGCCTTTCATAGCTGTTGCCACTGAATCCTTTAGTACCTGATCCTATCTAGAGCAAAACTAGCTAGAAAATGTCTAGACAAAGTTGCACACTAGACAGAACTACTGAAGAAACAAAATCTGGGTTTACAAGAATATAGTTTTGTCTGTTCTTTAACTCTGTGGAGGCTGTTTTCATTCCTCCATTACATCTCAATAAGGCTTTTAAGGTATGCTTGATACATAATTAATAACACTAAAGGCAATGGCTGCAGTGCGTATGATGGATAACCTGGTATTATGTGCTACATGGGGCATTACTATGCCAGAATATCTAGCACTAATAGTTACAGAAGGCAAGCAGTCTTTGTTTTAGATAAAAAATGCAGTAAAAAAATATAAAGGAAATGTTCCTGAAATAAAAGTTTTAACGGTTTTACCAGCACTCCACATTTAAATACCATAAGTGATAAATTTTAAAAAGGCCTAATGTTTTTCTATTAAACTGTCATGACTCCCCTCATCTTTTCATAATGTAACGGTTTGTGAACAGAATACTAAAGATGACCGTGGATCATTGCTAATTCTGTTAACTGGATGATTAAAATGACAAGAACATCTGCAAACAACTGTTGCTAGTATTATTGCTGTGCCTGGAAGCTCTGCTATCGTTAAAGATCTGACAGTGTTTCCATTATTAAATCTCATTTTAATCCTCATTGGGTTTAACTCTGGCATTCATATTCTCAATCCAGAAGACAGTTCTTGGACAACATTTTGAATTACCCATGTTTTAGTTACAGAAAAGTGGGAGAGCCACCAACATTTGACATTTTATAAGATGCATTTTATGCTCTAAAAGATTTTTAATACTCCTCCTAAAATTATTTGCGTCATAAATTTATTACGATTACTATGTGTACTCGGTTATTCTGAACAACAGGAAAATGAAAGTGATTTGAAAAAGCAAAATATGTAAAGCATGTGGACGCAGATTCTGCAAATATTTACACCTGTAATTAATTTCTTAAACATGAATGCACCTTCCCCCTCAGTTTAGTGGAGCTGTTCAATTGCAAAAAATTAAATGAACTTGCAAACATTTTTTGGGTGGCAAATGAATTGCCCTGGTGCTCCTGCAGAACTTTATTCTAATCTTCCTGGAGGCCACACTCTCTGCTAAGATAGAATCATACTTAATTGAGGCTAATTGCACACATTGATTAACTTCAGTAAGACCCTGATTTCACTATCTAGATAACACAAATAATACCACTGTTTTTACTTTCACTGCTTGGGCATATCAAATGCAGAATTTCACTAGTCATTTGTCACTCAGCAAGGTTGAATGGAAGTGACACGAGAGGTTTTCCCTGGTGATCCCTCTGGGGTTTCCAGCCTACGTCCCATCACTAGGGCTACGAGGACGTTTCAGCAGTGAGAAACGTGCACTGGGGCTACATGGAGGTCCAAATTCTCCCAAAGCTAAATCTAAATCTTACATCTTCCTTCCTTTTCTAATTAGTAATTACTAGATGTAGTCTGAAAAGTTAGCTATCTTGGGTGCTTGATATTCCAGCTGGTAACTGTAGAATTGTGTAAGCACAGCAATTTCTTCACAAGAAAATGTTACTGAAGATATCCTAAACTGTATCGTTGTAGAAGTTCAGAAGGAGGGTGACATGTTTTATCAAATAATGGAATGTATTTAAAAATACATTTGTGAAGCTTGATTAGCTTTGAATGTCTCCATTTGTGAAAAGTGATCTTGCTGAGAAGAGATTTGGTTTATGATGCTGCATATGCCCTACAGAAAGCCAATACTAAAGTCTGTAAACAAACTGGTGTCCTTTTTTGAATTACAGATTTGTATTTAGTGGACTTTGCAGCATAAAGGCATATGAATCTTCTTTTGATACATGTCAAAACTGTCAGTTTCCCAAAGACTTTTTTTTGATATATATATTGAAATATCAGGTTTCCTTTCTTCTTTGGAAAAAACAGTCCAAGAACATTCTCATCAGTTTCACTAAGCATAATTGTGGAAATGTAGGTCATCTAAATGAAAGGACAGTATTTTAGAGATTCCTAGCACATGAACCAAAATAAGACTGGAAAAGAGAAAAAAATCAATATTTTTTCCATTTCATTATTGACATTATAAAATAAAACATAGTTTTTCTTAATTGTTTTCGACTAAATTGTCACATTCTGATATAAAGTATATCTTAATAAGTGACTTTTCTGACCCTAATATAAATGTACAAATTATACTATAAAGCACTGTATTTTAATAATAGGAGATAAGAATCTCTGAACAGTTCAGATTTGTGTGCAGTTCTGCTGCAGATTTATCTTAAAACTGGTGATTCAAGTGGAGGACAATTTGCATCCAGTTCAAATGAAAGCTGAATACAGCTGATATATACAGAATATATTTAAAAACTATTATTCTAGTCTGATCAACACAGTGACTTAGTTCATAAGGGAGTGAAAAAAATGGTTAATACATGGTTTTGACTTGCTAATTATTTTTTTTGCCATAGTTGCATTATTCAGACAAATGACCCTCATTTTTTTCTTAAACATAAGCAGCCACGAATATTTTCTCATAGTGGGACTGTAGCTAATCCCTCTGCTTGCTGATATTATCTAATACTTATTTTCCTCAAGCCTACTATATGATTCCTAGAAAGGTGCTGAGTTTAAGCCTTTGTGCCTTAAAGTATTAGCATGGCATCCAGCAATGTCACATAGTGAGGAATCTTGCCAACATTGAAAATCATATCTTGTAATAGGCAGATTATTCAAATCAAGTTTATTCCAGATGCAATTAGAAAAAGTGTTCTTTGCAGCTCTAGGTTTTTTCCCCCTCTACCTCTCTCTAGCCACATGAATTTAGAGTCATACTTAACAATGGTTGAATCAGGTCAAATTTTCTTGTATTTTATATTTCAAATAGTTTACCTGTTTTCCTTCATGGGATTAAGCTGTATTATAGTTGTGTGATCATGAGTACTTTTCTGTGCAAATTTCTTGAATGAATGTTGATAAAGAGTATTTTTGAAGTTTCAGTTTGGCTTCCTTTTATTTCTTCAGCTGAAATGGTTTTGATAAAGACTAATTTAGTGAGGAAACAATCTAGAGGTAGAAACTGGAACCAATTTTTGACTCTTTTTAGTCAC